>NW_024609817.1:492500-550000 GCF_018296145.1 Oncorhynchus tshawytscha
TTATTTGCAACCATACTGGTGGTAAAAAGCCATTTGGTTGGCGGTCAAGGAAGCAGCTCGGAGGTCAGACATATTTGCTCAATGGCGCTCATTTCAACATAAGCCCCTTCAATTGTATGCTTTAAAAAAAATAGAGCAGTATCAACAGAACCCATGTCAAGTCTCATACATAACTCTGGGAATGCGGCGTGGGTGGGGTTTCTGTATAAATGAATTATTGGGAAAGCAGGAGCGATTTGCCAAGGCTCACAGTGAGTCGCGGGGCTTGCTGCTCTCGCTGCTCCTAACACGGGGGACTGGTAAGTATGTTTACCTCGTTTGTCAGATTGTGTGTTGCAGGTTTGCATCCGATGTTAAGCCGATGTTTGGCTAATGCTGCCAGGGTCATTTCCCACCACCGTGCATGCCTAGAACACCCCTCGGAAAATAAATGTTTCACTCGTCGAGGTTCGAGATCAAAGGCAAGGAGCTGGGATCAAAGAGCGGCATCACACCACTTCGGTCACATCTGTGTTGTTTACATGAATGCTTAAAGGCACTCAATCCATGAAATATGACCCAACTTTGAAAAATATATGTTTTGTGCTCTGAGGAGTTTTGATGTCACCTTTTGAAGTACATCAATGCATTAGGGGTTCATTTCAGAAGAAACTTCACATTAACAGTTTTTGAAAGCCTTTAATAAGATTTGGAGGACTACGGGCCAGGGATCGTGTATGTATCTCTGCCTATTTTCATATTTTTTCCATACTGACCGTGTCAACTGTATGGATACTAATCAGAAATCGTCAGAGCTGGAACCATTTATCTGCATCTACCAAACATTAACCCACTGAAAAATAACAACCATAAACAAATGACGATCTGAACTCCCACTAGATATCACTTAGTCCCCTCTAGTCTCTGTTTATCTTCTGACCCCTGATACTGTCTGTGTGATCTAGCCTCACTGGGGAGGGGGATGAAGAGGGGTCTTGGGGGAGGGGGTATGGAGAGGGAATGGGAGGGGAAGGCGGTATGCAGAGGGGTCTAGGGGGAGGGGATATGCAGAGGAGTCTAGGGGGGTGTAGAGGGGTCTAGAAGGGGGAGGAGGGTATGCAGAGGGGTCTAGGGGGAGGCGGTATGCAGAGGAGTCTAGGGGGTGTGCAGAGGGGTCTAGGAAGGGGGAGGGAGGTATGCAGAGGAGTCTAGGAGGGGGAGGGGGTGTGCAGAGGGGTCTAGGAAGGGGGAGGGGGTATGCAGAGGGGTCTAGGATGGGGGTTGTGTAGAGGGGTCTAGGAGGGGGAGGAGGGTATGCAGAAAGGTCTAGGAGGGGGTGTGCAGAGGGGTATAGGAGGGGGAGTGGGGTATGCAGAGGGGTCTAGGAGGGGGAGGGGGTATGCATAGGAGGGGGTAGGGGGTTTGCCGAGGGGTCTAGGAGGGGGAGGGGGTATGCAGAGGAGTCTAGGAGCGGGGAGGGGGTATGCAGAGGAGTCTAGGAGGGGAGGAAGAGGGTATGCAGATGGATCTAGGAGGGGGGATGGAGGTATGCGAAGGGGTCTAGGGAGAAGGGGAGGAGGTTTCAGTGACCTGTGAGGCAGCCTGCTGTTGGGCTGGGGGCTAAACCCCTCACCCTTTACCCCTTCTAACTGGATTATAGGCTCTCCGGTCCCCCCTCCTGCAGCTGGGAGAGGAGGGGAACAGCTCCAGTCCCCCACCGTCATCAAGGGGGCCTGGTCTGTGCTCATCACTAAAACAGCAGCCCCTCTCCTTCTGGGAGTCTCTCTCCTCTCTCCCTCTACCCCTCCTTTACTCCGTCTCTTCCCCTGTGTTGAAGGCTGAAGGTAGGGTGAGGGGTGAGACATGGGTGTGGGGGTGCTAGGGGTACACTCTACCTTGTCCTAGTGCTCTTTCTCAATTCACTCTCTTTCTCATGTTTCTACTCTTCTCCTCCTTCTGTGTTTCTCCTTTTCTCCTCCTTCTTCTTCTTATCCTCCTTCTTCTCCCTCTCCCCTCCACTCCCCCACCAGTCTGTGACCCCTGACAGAGAGGTATGTCGTGAGAGAAGTGTGACGTGTGGAATGTGTGGTTCAATGGTTAGGGTGGCTCTGGCCTGTCTGGGGCTGTGTTTCTGTGTCTGCCTGACCTATAAACCAGCTCTGCCTATACTGGAGTAGGAGGATATTGCCCATATACACTGATCTAAGGTCATTTCCAATTTGACACTCATTGTGGAAGGCAAGCTGATCCTAGATCTGTGGATAGGGGCAACCTCTACCTCTAATGCCTATGTACCTATCAACCAGTTCCGTAAGGCCTGATTCTAGACCAGCAATCTGGAACAACAGAGGAGGCAGGTCTTTCTCCTTCAGTCTGTCAACGTCCCTACTGAGGTGCTGCAAGAACCCAAACAAGCACTGTTCTCCACTTGTCAACAGTCCGCGTGTCAACAGTTCGCTTGTCAACAGGGCTGAGTGTTTGTGAATAACATAAATGCTCTCTGAGAATCCATGACGAGACAAATCTGATATGGTCAAGCATTCACAGACGTTTACAGGCAGATTAAAAGGCCGACCTGAACTACCCCCAGTGTGTATAAGACCTGAATTACCCCCAGTGTGTATAAGACCTGAACTACCCCCAGTGTGTATAAGACCTGAACTACCCCCAGTGTGTATAAGACCTGCACTACCCCCAGTGTGTATAAGACCTGAACTACCCCCAGTGTGTATAAGACCTGAACTACCCCCAGTGTGTATAAGACCTGAACTACCCCCAGTGTGTAGAAGACCTGAACTACCCCCAGTGTGTAGAAGACCTGAACTACCCCCAGTGTGTATAAGACCTGAACTACCCCAGTGTGTAGAAGACCTGAACTACCCCAGTGTGTATAAGACCTGAACTACCCCCAGTGTGTATAAGACCTGAACTACCCCCAGTGTGTATAAGACCTGAACTACCCCCAGTGTGTAGAAGACCTGAACTACCCCCAGTGTGTAGAAGACCTGAACTACCCCCAGTGTGTATAAGAGACCCCTGAACTACCCCCAGTGTGTATAAGACCTGAACTACCCCAGTGTGTATAAGACCTGAACTACCCCAGTGTGTATAAGACCTGAACTACCCCCAGTGTGTATAAGAGTGTGTATAAGACCTGAACTACCCCCAGTGTGTATAAGACCTGAACTACCCCCAGTGTGTATAAGACCTGAACTACTAAGACCTGAACCCCAGTGTGTATAAGACCTGAACTACCCCCAGTGTGTATAAGACCTGAACTACCCCAGTGTGTATAAGACCTGAACTACCCCCAGTGTGTATAAGACCTGAACTACCCCCAGTGTGTAGAAGACCTGAACTACCCCCAGTGTGTATGAACTACCCCCAGTGTGTAGACCTGAACTACCCCAGTAGAAGTGTACCCCCAGTGTGTAGAAGACCTGAACTACCCCCCCCCAGTGTGTAGAAGACCTGAACTACCCCCAGTGTGTATAAGACCTGAACTACCAGTGTGTAGAAGACCTGAACTACCCCCAGTGTGTATAAGACCTGAACTACCCCCAGAAGACCTGACCTGAACTACCCCCAGTGTGTAAGACCTGAACTACCCCCAGTGTGTATAAGACCTGAACTACCCCCAGTGTGTATAAGACCTGAACTACCCCTGTATAAGACCTGAACTACCCCCAGTATAAGACCTGAACTACCCCCAGTGTGTATAAGACCTGAACTACCCCCAGTGTGTAAGACCTGAACTACCCCCAGTGTGTATAAGACCTGAACTACCCCCAGTGTGTATAAGACCTGAACTACCCCCAGTGTGTATAAGACCTGAACTACCCCCAGTGTGTAGAAGACCTGAACTACCCCCGTACCCCAGTGTGTAGAAGACCTGAACTACCCCCAGTGTGTAGAAGACCTGAACTACCCCCTAAGACCTGAACTACCCCAGTGTGTATAAGACCTGAACTACCCCCAGTGTGTATAAGACCTGAACTACCTGAACCCCAGTGTGTATAAGACCTGAACTACCCCCCCACCTGAACTACCCCCAGTGTGTATAAGACCTGAACTACCCCCAGTGTGTAGAAGACCTGAACTACCCCCAGTGTGTATAAGACCTGAACTACCCCCTAAGACCTGAACTACCCCAGTGTGTATAAGACCTGAACTACCCCCAGTGTGTATAAGACCTGAACTACCCCCAGTGTGTATAAGACCTGAACTACCCCCAGTGTGTATAAGACCTGAACTACCCCCCCCAGTGTGTATAAGACCTGAACTACCCCCAGTGTGTATAAGACCTGAACTACCCCAGTGTGTATAAGACCTGAACTACCCCCAGTGTGTATAAGACCTGAACTACCCCCAGTGTGTATAAGACCTGAACTACCCCCAGTGTGTATAAGACCTGAACTACCCCCAGTGTGTATAAGACCTGAACTACCCCCAGTGTGTATAAGACCTGAACTACCCCAGTGTGTGAACTACCCCCAGTGTGTATAAGACCTGAACTACCCCCAGTGTGTATAAGACCTGAACTACCCCCAGTGTGTAGAAGACCTGAACTACCCCCAGTGTGTAGAAGACCTGAACTACCCCAGTGTGTATAAGACCTGAACTACCCCAGTGTGTATAAGACCTGAACCCAGTGTGTAGAAGACCTGAACTACCCCCAGTGTGTACCCCCAGTGTGTAGAAGACCTGAACTACCCCCAGTGTGTATAAGACCTGAACTACCCCCAGTGTGTATAAGACCTGAACTACCCCCAGTGTGTATAAGACCTGAACTACCCCCAGTGTGTATAAGACCTGAACTACCCCCAGTGTGTATAAGACCTGAACTACCCCCAGTGTGTATAAGACCTGAACTACCCCCAGTGTGTATAAGACCTGAACTAAGACCTGAACTACCCCCAGTGTGTAGAAGACCTGAACTACCCCCAGTGTGTATAAGACCCTGAACTACCCCCAGTGTATAAGACCTGAACTACCCCCAGTGTGTATAAGACCTGAACTACCCCCAGTGTGTAGAAGACCTGAACTACCCCCAGTGTGTAGAAGACCTGAACTACCCCCAGTGTGTAGAAGACCTGAACTACCCCCAGTGTGTATAAGAGAAGACCTGAACTACCCCCAGTGTGTAGAAGACCTGAACTACCCCCAGTGTGTATAAGACCTGAACTACCCCCAGTGTGTATAAGACCTGAACTACCCCCAGTGTGTATAAGACCTGAACTACCCCCAGTGTGTAGAAGACCTGAACTACCCCCAGTGTGTATAAGACCTGAACTACCCCCAGTGTGTATAAGACCTGAACTACCCCCAGTGTGTATAAGACCTGAACTACCCCAGTGTGTATAAGACCTGAACTACCCCCAGTGTGTAAGACCTGAACTACCCCCAGTGTGTATAAGACCTGAACTACCCCCAGTGTGTAGAAGACCTGAACTACCCCCAGTGTGTATAAGACCTGAACTACCCCCAGTGTGTATAAGACCTGAACTACCCCCAGTGTGTATAAGACCTGAACTACCCCCAGTGTGTATAAGACCTGAACTACCCCCAGTGTGTAGTATAAGACCTGAACTACAGTGTGAACTAAGACCTGAACTACCCCCAGACCTGTACCCCCAGTGTGTATAAGACCTGAACTACCCCCAGTGTGTAGAAGACCTGAACTACCCCCAGTGTGTATAAGACCTGAACTACCCCCAGTGTGTAGAAGACCTGAACTACCCCCAGTGTGTAGAAGACCTGAACTACCCCCAGTGTGTATAAGACCTGAACTACCCCCCAGTGTGTATAAGACCTGAACTACCCCCAGTGTGTATAAGACCTGAACTACCCCCAGTGTGTAGAAGACCCCAGTGTGTATAAGACTACCCCCAGTGTGTATAAGACCTGAACTACCCCCAGTGTGTATAAGACCTGAACTACCCCCAGTGTGTATAAGACCTGAACTACCCCCAGTGTGTAGAAGACCTGAACTACCCCCAGTGTGTAGAAGACCTGAACTACCCCCAGTGTGTATAAGACCTGAACTACCCCCAGTGTGTAAGACCTGAACTACCCCCTATAAGACCTGAACTACCCCCAGTGTGTAGAAGACCTGAACTACCCCCAGTGTGTAGAAGACCTGAACTACCCCCAGTGTGAACTACTACCCCCAGTGTGTAGAAGACCTGAACTACCCCCAGTGTGTATAAGACCTGAACTACCCCCAGTGTGTAGAAGACCCCCAGTGTGAACTGAACTACCCCAGTGTGTATAAGACCCCCTGAACTACCCCAGTGTGTAAGACCTGAACTACCCCCAGTGTGTAGAAGACCTGAACTACCCCCAGTGTGTATAAGACCTGAACTACCCCCAGTGTGTAGAAGACCTGAACTACCCCCAGTGTGTAGAAGACCTGAACTACCCCCAGTGTGTAGAAGAATCACAGTGTTCCGTTGATTCCAACAGAGAGGCAGTGCAAAGTGAGCAGTGTATCAAGAAGCAGTGCGGCTTGGCAGGGTCGTGTTTCGGAGGACGCATGGCTCTCGACCTTCACCTCTCCCGAGTCCGTAGGGGAGTTGCAGCGATGAGACAAGACTGTAACTACCAATTGGACATCACAAAATTGGGGAGAAAAAGGGGTAAAAGTACCAGATGAAAACAGAGAGGCAGTGCAGGTAGGTCAGTGCTTCAAGGTCCCGGAACAGTCGTGACTGACAGTTAGCTCTTCTCAGGGCTCAGTGGCCACAGCATTTGAAATCCAAACTACTGTTGCTCTGCCTTGTATCACATGTCATGGCAGGGAGCTTGGGCGGAAGAGTACAGGAGCAGATGCAAGCTGACGCTCGGCCCTGGAGTCAAACACACAAACACACCAAATGCCTGCTCACACAAGCGGAAGAGGTGACAAAACACATCAGGTAACGTTGCCTTTCCGGTGTGGTTCCCAGGCCTGTTGTAGTGTCACAGATGTATCATGCATTTACATCAGCATGTTAATGGTCATACGGGGTGACATGCACCTGGGTTCTGTGGGGAGACAAGGGAGAGGTGGTGAGAACATTTAGCAGTAACGAGGTGCTACTCGCTGGCGCTAACTGGTCCAACATATGTCACAGCTGTATCTTTCCTCTCCCCTGGCTCGGTTAGACTGAACCAGGACACCGTCAAAGAACCAGGACACCGTCAATATTTACCATATACTGTCTTCTCTTCTTTCTTCAGAAGTAATTAAGAGAATTAGCTGATCGTGTGAATACCAGACAGATGTCAGGGGAAATAAATACATCCATGTGTAAATAGTGTTTGGGGAAAAATAGCAAGGGTACCTAGGCTTTCCACTTTTAAGTGAGGTCTTCCAATTAAAACCATTTGAGTCCGTCTTGTAATTTGGGAAAGAGAATGACAGTAGCACTTTGGATCCTTTAAGCAGACTATTTGTGCGGGAATCTCTGGGTAGTATGTTGGGTTAAAAAGATCATAGAAATGATGTGAAAACCTGAACCAGTAAATGTTATTCAAGAAACAGAGTGAGTTTCTAGAAAACATCATTTTCAATCTGATTTTCTATATTGCAAACCATGTTTGCTATCCAATACTACACACAACCAAATATACTAAACAAAACATGCAAAGTGTTGGTCCCATGTTTCATGAGCTGAAATAAAAGATCCCAACATTTTCCATATGCACAAAAAGCTTATTTCTCTCAAATTTTGTGCGCAAATTTGTTTACATCTCTGTTAGTGAGCATATCTCCTTTGTCAAGATAATCCATCTACCCGAAAGGTGTGGCATATCAAAGGCTGATTAAACAGCATGATCATTACACAGGTGCACCTTGTGCTGGGGACAGTAAAAGGCCACTCTAAAATGTGCAGTTTTGTCACACAACACAATGCCACAGGTGTCTCAAGTTTTGAGGGAGCGTGCAATTTGCATGCTGACTGCAGGAATGTCCACCAGAGCTGTTGCCAGATGATTTAATAATAAGCCGCCTCCAACGTTGTTTTAGAGAACATGGCAGGATGTCCAAATGGCCTCACAACCGCAGACCATGTGTAACCACGCCAGCCCAGGAACTCCACATCCAGCTTCTTCACCTGTGGGATCGTCTGAGACCAGCCACTCGGATAGCTGATGGAAATGAGGAGTATTTATTTGTAAGAAAGCCCTTTTGTGGGGAAGAACTCATTCTGATTGGCTGGGCCTGGTTCCCCAGGGGATGGGCCTGGCTCCCAAGTTGGTGGGCCTATGCCCTCCCAGGCCCACCCAAGGCTGAGCCCCTGCCCAGTCATATGAAATCCATAGACTAGGGCCTAATTAATTTATTTCAATTGACTGACTTCCTTATATGAAATGTAATTCAGAAAAATGGTTGAAATGATTGCATGTTGCGGTTATATTTTTGTTCAGTACATTTATTAAAAATGGCAATTGCCAACATAACACTTTTAACATGGAAAGGATGTCTGATATTCCAGTTGCAATATCATTTTTTTCCCCTTCAAAATGTCCTTGAAATGTGCCAGCAGTGATTTTCTCCAGCAAGGGGGACTTCTAGTCCAGTCATTACAGTAATTCATTCTGTAGGTGCATTTGACATCACAACCCTGTTGAGCGTCAGAGAAAACCCTTTGCTGTTGCAACTGGTGACATTACTCTGAAATATTAAACACTCGGCCACATCTGCTTTTTTATGCACTGAGGCAAATTTTGTGTAGTGCTTAGGAATATTAAAGCATAATTTATATTTCAGGAGTTTGACACCTTGACATTTTGGCACCTCTGTTTTGAATTTCAGCATGCGGTTTGACATGTTTGTATTAATAACATTGTGATCTCGGAGGGCCATAGCCCCGGGCTGCTTCAACAAGACTACTAAAGGAAGGCATTTCAAAAGGAATTCTAGAGCAGCCTAGGGACTCGTCAAAATCAGCCCTGATACTTTTGCCCTGATAAAAATCCATTCCACACAAACGCGTGAACAGAGGGGGGGGTGGTGGTTAGTGATCTGTGCCTGTGTGTGTGCGTGTGTCCGTGCATGTGTGTGGGGTTTTTCCGCAGAATCCCTGATGTTTCCCAGATTGATCAGTCATTCTGTATGCATGTCGAAGACAGCTTGGTGGTGCAGATGATTCCTAGATACACTGTTCACTGTTGGTGTCACTGTTTGCCACTAAATGTTCCGTAACAATAACATTGTAATATCCCTTCTAACTATGTAGGACATCTTGTGCCTGTCCCTTCATTTAAATACAACATCTCATAAAACCCAAACCATTATTCTAAACCAGGTTCTTGTAGTCATTCTTTTTTTTTAGTGGATGCCTTAGCTTTTACTGGCAGAAAATACAGTTTGGCTGAGAAGTTGGTGCTCTGAAATAATTGGATCTGAAAAAATGGAACAGTTCAATTAATAATATCTAATTAGTATTAGACAAAATGAAACAACACATGCAGAGAGAGAGAGAGACAGAGAGAAAGAGAGACAGAGAGAGGGAGAGAGAGAGAGGGGGCAGAAAGAGAGACAGAGAGGGGAGAGAGAGAGAGAGTGGGGCAGAAAGAAAGACAGAGAGAGAGAGAGAGAGAGAGAGAGAGTGGGGCAGAAAGAAAGACAGAGAGAGAGAGAGAGTGGGGCAGAAAGAAAGACAGAGAGAGAGTGGGGCAGAAAGAAAGACAGAGAGAGAGAGAGGGGGCAGAAAGAGAGACAGAGAGAGAGAGAGAGAGAGAGAGGGGGCAGAAAGAGAGAGAGAGAAACAGAGAGAGGGGAGAGAGAGAGTGGGGCAGAAAGAGAGACAGAGAGGGAGAGAGAGAGAGTGAGAATGAGAGAGAGAGAGAGAGAGAGAGAGAGAGAGAGAGAGAGAGAGAGAGAGAGAGAGAGAGAGAGTGGGCAGAAAGAGAGACAGAGAGAGAAAGAGAGAGAGAGAGGGGAGAAGAGAGAGAGAGAGAGAGAGAGAGTGGGCAGAAAGAGAGACAGAGAGAGGGGAGAGAGAGAGAGAGAGAGAGAGAGTGGGCAGAAAGAGAGACAGAGAGAGGAGAGAAAGAGAGAGAGAGAGAGTGGGCAGAAAGAAGAGACAGAGAGAGAGAGAGAGAGAAGAGAGACAGAGAGAGGGAGAGAGAGAGAGGGGGCAGAAAGAGAGACAGAGAGGGAGGAGAGAGAGTGGGGAGAGAGAGAGTGGGGCAGAAAGAAAGACAGAGAGAGAGAGAGAGAGAGAGAGAGAGTGGGGCAGAAAAGAAAGACAGAGAGAGAGAGAGTGGGGCAGACAAGAAAAGACAGAGAGAGAGTGGGGCAGAAAGAAAGACAGAGAGAGAGAGAGAGGGGGCAGAAAGAGAGAGAGGGAGAGAGAGAGAGAGAGAGAGAGAGGAGGGGGCAGAAAGAGAGAGTGGGAGAGAGAGAGAAACAGAGACAGAGAGAGGGAGAGAGAGAGAGTGGGGCAGAAAGAGAGACAGAGAGGGAGAGAGAGAGAGTGAGAATGAGAGAGAGAGAGAGAGGGAGAGAGAGAGAGAGAGAGTGGGCAGAAAGAGAGACAGAGTGGGGAGAAAGAGAGAGTGGGCAGAAAGAGAGAGAAGGGAGAAAGGGAGAGAGAGTGGGCAGAAAGAGAGACAGAGAGGGGAGAAAGGGAGGGAGAGTGGGCAGAAAGAGAAGAGAGAGAGAGAGAGAGAGAGAGAGAGAGAGTGGGGCAGAAAGAAAGACAGAGAGAGAGAGAGAGTGGGGCAGAAAGAAAGACAGAGAGAGAGTGGGGCAGAAAGAAAGACAGAGAGAGAGAGAGAGGGGGGCAGAAAGAGACAGAGAGAGAGAGAGAGAGAGGAGGGGGCAGAAAAGAGAGAGAGAGAGAAACAGAGAGAGGGAGAGAGAGAGAGTGGGCAGAAAGAGAGACAGAGAGGGGAGAGAGAGAGGGGGAGAAGAGGGAGAGAGAGAGAGAGAGTGCAGAAAGAGAGACCGAGAAAGGGAGAAAGGGAGAGAGAGAGAGAAAGTGGGCAGAAAGGGAGAAAGGAGACAGAGTGGGCAGGGAGAAAGGGAGAAAGGGAGGGAGAGTGGGCAGAAAGAGAGACCGAGAAAGGGAGAAAGGGAGAGAGAGAGAGTGGGCAGAAAGAGAGACAGAGAGGGGGAGAAAGGGAGAGAGAGAGTGGGCAGAAAGAGAGACAGAGAAAGGGAGAAAGGGAGAGAGAGAGAGTGGGCAGAAAGAGAGACAGAGATGGGAGAAAGGGAGGGAGAGTGGGCAGAAAGAGAGACCGAGAAAGGGAGAAAGGGGAGAGAGAGAGAGTGGGCAGAAAGAGAGACAGAGAGGGGGAGAGAGGGAGAGAGAGAGTGGGCAGAAAGAGAGACAGAGAGGGGAGAAAGGGAGAGAGAGAGAGTGGGCAGAAAGAGAGACAGAGAGGGGAGAAAGGGAGAGAGAGAGAGTGGGCAGAAAGAGAGACAGAGAGGGGAGAAAGGGAGAGAGAGAGAGTGGGCAGAAAGAGAGACAGAGAGGGGAGAAAGGGAGAGAGAGAGAGAGAAGTGCAATCAAACACTATCTTATTATCACCGCCCTGCAGTGGAGTCATGTATGTATTGATGTCATGTAATCAATCAGATCTAGTCAGTGTTCCAGCAGACACTATTGGTGTGAGGTTTAAAGCATCAGCACTAGATGGAATATGACTCTTCCGTTGTCTGTTGACAGGACACAGCATGTCAAGTAATACAAATGATTAAAACAATTAACAAACAAATACAGGCTGACACAGCCAAGCCGCAAACACGTACAAAAGCCTTGCTTGACTAGACAGAATAACTTCACAGCTCCTAAAGGTCAAACAGGCTCCAATAATGTTGGAGTTTTCTGACAGGTGTCGAAGGGATCCACAGTGAAAATGCTCTTCTCAGACTGAACCTTATTTATCCTATCATTTATTTTCTCTTTTTATTTCCTCTCCTTCAAATTTCCTTGACTTCCTTGAATTGACTTTTGTCAAATAACAACAAGTGTTGCACATTAAAAATCATTCAGTTCAATTCAAAGATTCCGCAATGAAGTTCAGGTCTTTCTTTCATCATCTCATGCTGCTCTCTGCCTGACCGCTCTCTCAAAGCCGACAACTCTGGGAAATTCAGAGATGGTCATGAATGTTTCCACTGCTCGCTCTTCTGTGTGCTCTCCAGTGTTGCACAAAGCAGCGGTCCCCCCCCACCTGATTGTCTCGTGGTTAACTTGTCTGTACTCTGCAGTATCACTGAGGTCACCGTGCCTCTGCCCAGGGAGGAGTTGTTAATGTGTGTGTGTGTGTGTGTTAATGACTGCTATTTCTATGAAGGCTTCCCTCGTGATAAAATACAGACAGTGTTATTGCATAATAATATTTCAAAAACATCCATCCATGATACAGTGGGTATAAAATCAGGGGATTGATTGTCATTTCACTTCCACAACAACAACAACAACAGAAAATATAGGAGGAAAAAATTCTAGAAAAATACCAATATAAAAATACATTTTGGCAATGTATTACTAAATTAACTTCACAACAATTAGAGTTTGTACTGTATACCGATAAATATTTCCACTTCACCTCCTTGTCTTTGAATCGACACACTGCACGTCTCAACCTTTAACCTGCGCTGGATACATTTGTGTCAGATCTGCCCACTACAGTCAGTCACACAGTCTTGTATATGGAGAACATAGATTGGATTAATTGAATTTCCAGTGTCCTCCAGTCAGAGCCACCAGAGTGTAGATAATTCCCTTATCCACATCAATGCGGGGCCCTCTGCTGGGCTCAGTCAAGGGCCCCAGACCTGCTGTTCGCTGGCAGGGATCTGCCACAATCAATTACACCAGGCCTGGTTAATGGGCCTCCCTGATTTCCTGCCCCCTCTCTCACTCTGGACTATTAGGAGGAGAAGTTCAAAATGGAAGAGGGGTAGACAATGACCCTTCAAAGAGAAACATTATATATATATGGATGTTTCTTGTGTTGATGTGCTGAAGTCATACAGTATGCTGTGGCTTTGTGTTGGTCGAAGTTGTTTATGTGGGTTATATGAGCCTGTGAGTGAGTGAGTGAGTGAGTGTGTGTGTGTGTGTGTGTGTGTGTGTGTGTGTGTGTGTGTGTATCAGGGGGCTAGGGTTGATTCGGCTGATTAGGGGTATGTGTATAATGCCTGAGTGCGTTCCTTCACAGTAACCACATAGCTGTGCTGCCGACTCAGTAGGATGCTTCCTTTCATCCTGTCCGCTCCCTCACTCGCTCTCTGCCCAGGGACCAGGCAGGTCCAGCCTGACGCCATTTCAGACACACACGCGCACACACACACACACACACACACACGCACACACACGCACACACACACACACACACATTCATGCACAAACACAAACAGACACAAACACACACACACGCATACATACACATTCACAAACGAAAACAAACAGAGACACACACACACGTTTTAAAAATTATATTAAAACAATGTATGAATCAGTTAATTTTGTACCATATTTGAAACAGAAAATGCCAGTGGTTAATGTATTACTAATGCCACAACACTCACATGTGTCTTTTTATGAATAGGATATTTATATTGTCATTATGAAATGAGTGAAATTTACTTTTTCTAATATTTCTCTCTTTGTCAATTCGGTGTCATATTTTTATGATCTATTTCCTAGACTTGAAGTATGGACTGGTTTTATTATTATCCTGCTGAGAAGACTCAAGAGGAAATGAAATTGGAAAGTTAGATCATTGTGAAACTAAATAAAGGTTAGTTAAATAAAGGTTAAATAAAATACAACTATTAAAATATATTTTTATTTTCAGATAAGTAGATATGAAATATGAAATGTGTATCCGAAAATAGTTACCTATTGCTGATGTACAGGTACATGATCAACACAACCTCTCTGGATGAATTACATCCTCATCAGTTAAATGTTATCGGTTACATTAAATATTGATTACATTAAATATTCCTTCAGGAAATCACAGCTAATAGAAAAAAATGTAGGATTACATTTTTTATATGATAAATCAAATGTTAATAAAAGCTGATTTCCTTTTTGAGAGCTCAATGGAGGCTAAACAATGTAGTTCTATTATTCAAATCTGTGTCACAATGGATTGAGTCAAACATGTTTTACCATGTCAAGCTGAGTGAGGTAAAAAACACAATCATCTGACATCAACCAAACAGTAGTTTAACTGTTGTCTTCTCAGACCACTAACCTCTGAAACACAATCATCTGACATCAACCAAACAGTAGTTTAACTGTTGTCTCCTCAGACCACTAACCTCTGAAACACAATCATCTGACATCAACCAAACAGTAGTTTAACTGTTGTCTCCTCAGACCACTAACCTCTGAAACACAATCATCTGACATCAACCAAACAGTAGTTTAACTGTTGTCTCCTCAGACCACTAACCTCTGAAACACAATCATCTGACATCAACCAAACAGTAGTTTAACTGTTGTCTCCTCAGACCACTAACCTCTGAAACACAATCATCTGACATCAACCAAACAGTAGTTTAACTGTTTAACTGTTGTCTCCTGACCACTAACCTCTGAAACACAATCATCTGACCAAACAGTAGTTTAACCAATCAGACATCAACCAAACAGTAGTTTAACAATCATCTGAAACACAATCATCTGACATCAACCAAACAGTAGTTTAACTGTTGTCTCCTCTAACCTCTGAAACACAATCATCTGACATCAACCAAACAGTAGTTTAACTGTTGTCTCCTCAGACCACTAACCTCTGAAACACAATCATCTGACATCAACCAAACAGTAGTTTAACTGTTGTCTCCTCAGACCACTAACCTCTGAAACACAATCATCTGACATCAACCAAACAGTAGTTTAACTGTTGTCTCCTCAGACCACTAACCTCTGAAACACAATCATCTGACATCAACCAAACAGTAGTTTAACTGTTGTCTCCTCAGACCACTAACCTCTGAAACACAGTTTATTGTTGTTGTATCTTAGATGCTTTAACACTTTATTCACACAGTAAGGAAGTCGGAGAGGGAGTCAGGCAAGAGGGAGAAACAGTTGGAAGGATAGACACGGGGATGAACCCTGGTCTCCAGTGAGGAGAGCAGGGGAGTGGTACCACTGCAGCAGGGCTCTGGTCTATCTGAAACACTACTACAGTAGATATCATGAGTAGTGTTCACTCTCTCCATCATCTTCTACTTTCTCTAGTCTTTTCCCTTCATTGATACAGAAAATTGCATCTTTCGATCTTTCATATTCTTTCTCAATACAACAACGCATCAGTCACTTTAAAGTTCTGAAGAGCGACATCTCTAGCCGACATGTTACCATCTTCTGGTATAAGATGATGCGGTCTTTTGTTGTGTGTTGTAAAAGCCAGGTTTTAAGTGCCTTTGCAGAGGCTCCAATTCAACTGGGTGTTTGACACTCTACCATGGCCTCTCCTGCTTCTCCGTCTCTCAGATTTAAAAACATGTCGCTGCGACCCCTGATCTCCACTTCCACTCTCCACCAGGAAGCCCCATACATGCCTGAACAATTAACTCCCCCACAGCCATCAATTCAGCCCAAAGGAAAGAAAAGACAGAAAGGAACAAGTCACCTGGGTTCAGGAGAAAGAGAAGAAGAAGGGGGGGAAATGAGGAGAAAGGTTTTTGTGGAGAAAAACAGCTTTTTATCAGTCCACCCGTGTAACTGTCACAGCGACTGACAGCGAGACACTTAGGAAGGCCTCCTTTCATTCAGTCAGCCGGTCGGCCCCGTCGAATGGTTCAACAAACAATCCCAAGGTGCCTTGGGGTTGTGTTTACCTTTCAAAATCAGGGTCGCAAAAGGTTTGTTCACATAAAAGCGATGATGAACTGAAGTGGCATGTCTGTTTGGTTTCCCTGACTCCCCTGCAGTAGCACAGTGTATATTGATCTCCGTCACGCATCACTAAGTGGTCAGTAGGACTCTGTCGGCTGAACGACGGACTCTCGCTCGCTGTTTGAAGCTGCCCTGCAGGTGTCCAGAGCACTGCCTCAGATCCCCATGGAGACACAATTAGCTGCTTGGTCGACCTTTATTTGTGATGCTGCTAAACTTTTCCCAAACACCAAACCATTCCTTAAAGTGACTCCAACTATACCTGTTGTTGCCTGGGGACTGGACTATACTGTAGTGTTGAACCTGTGGTGTAAAAAGCAATATGAAATAAACTTTTTCATAGGAAAAAAGATTGTAGATCAGCAGCTTCCTGTGTTCCAGGAAAAACTACTGCCGCTGCATAGAGTCATTATGGTGGATGGGTAGAGTATTACAATACATGACATTACATCAGAACACTGTCAAGTCGGCCAGCACCAACTCACTGAGAAACACGCACAAACACAGACACACACTTCATTGAAGGCCTGATCGACAGGAGAGAGAGAGAGAGAGAGAGAGAGAGAGAGAGAGAGAGAGAGAGACAGAGAGAGAGAGAGAGAGAGAGAGAGAGAGAGAGAGAGAGAGAGAGAGAGAGAGAGAGAGAGAGAGAGAGAGAGAGAGAGAGAGAGAGACAGAGAGAGAGAGAGAGAGAGAGAGAGAGAGAGAGACAGAGAGAGAGAGAGAGAGAGAGAGACAGAGAGAGAGACAGAGAGAGAGAGAGAGAGAGAGAGAGAGAGAGAGAGAGAGAGACAGAGAGAGAGAGAGACAGAGAGAGAGAGAGAGAGAGAGAGAGAGAGAGAGAGAGAGAGAGAGAGAGACAGAGAGAGAGAGAGAGAGAGAGAGAGAGAGAGAGAGAGAGAGAGAGAGAGAGAGAGAGAGAGAGAGAGAGAGAGAGAGAGAGAGAGAGAGAGAGAGAGAGATCCATTGTATGGTCATTTTTACCCTTGATTATTGTTGTTACTGATTGTCCCATTGACAATCTGATTGTTATCATTTTAATTATGTTAATATTGTAAATGAATCCCTTAATCTCCAAAGTACGCTTTGGCAATATGTACATTGTTACGAATTAGGAATTAAATAGAGAGAGAGGCAGCGTGTGAGAGATTTCTCAGTTGTTTTCCTCTCCTTTGATCTGAGGACTGTGATATTGTAGGAAATCCCCAAGGTCAGTTATCGCACTGGAGAGACTCACTGATAGCCAGCACTGAGGACTCCTCCCATCTCTCTTTTTCCTCTCCTCCTCTCATCCCTCCACCCCCTTCTCCTGTCCTTCTCTCATCCCTCCATCCTCCTCTCCTGTCCTTCTCTCAGCCCTCCATCCCCTTCTCCTGTCCTTCTCTCAGCCCCCCATCCCCCATTCCTCTCCTGTCCTCTCATCCCTCCATCCCCTTCTCCTGTCCTTCTCTCAGCCCTCCATCCCCCACTCCTCTTCTATCCTCTCATCCCTCCACCCCCTTCTCCTGTCATTCTCTCTTCCCTCCATCCTCCCCTCCTGTCCTTCTCTCAGCCCTCCACCCCCTTCTCCTGTCCTTCTCTCAGCCCTCCACCCCCTTCTCCTGTCCTTCTCTCAGCCCTCCATCCCCCACTCTTCTTCTATCCTCTCATCCCTCCATCCCCTTCTCCTGTCCTTCTCTCAGCCCTCCATCCCCCACTCCTCTTCTATCCTCTCATCCCTCCATCTCCTCTCTTCTACCTCTCATCCCTCCACTCTCTTTTCTTTCCTCCTCTCATCCCTCCACCCCCTTCTCCTGTCCTCCTCTCATCCCTCCACCCCCTTCTCCTGTACTTCTCTCATCCCTCCACCCCCTCTCCTCTCCTCCTCTCATCCCTCAACTCCCTATCTTCTTCTCTCTTTCTCTCAGCCCTCCATCCCCCACTCCTCTTCTATCCTCTCATCCCTCCATCCCCCCTCTCCTCTCTTCTACCTCTCATCCCTCTACCCCCTCTTCTCTCCTCCTCTCATCCCTCCACCCCCTCCTGTCCTCCTCTCATCCCTCCACCCCCTCTCTTCTTCTCTCTTTCTCTCAGCCCTCCATCCCCCACTCCTCTTCTATCCTCTCATCCCTCCACCCCTCTCCTCTCCTCCTCCTCTTATCTCTCCACTCCCTCTCCTCTCCTCCTCCTCTCACCCCTGAACTCCCTCTTCTCTCCTCCTCCTCTTATCTCTCCACTACCTCTTCTCTCCTCCCCTCATCCGTCCATCCCCCTGTCCTCCTCCTCTCTTTGAGTCTGAGGTTGAGTGGTGAGCCCTGCCTGCCAATTAGTGCCAATCAGGCCAGCGGTGTGATGAGGTGTGCAGGCAGGCAGGAAGGTTCTGGGACTGGGACCACCTGGCCACAGCCCACATCTGGCCTCTCCTTCACACACCTGTCAGGGCCAGGCCCACGGTACTGCTGTACAGGCAGGGCAAGTGTGTGGAGCCTATACTCAGCTGGCATGGGTTATTAAAGGTGTGTGTGTAAAAGGAGTGTGTGTGTAAGTGTGTGTGCGTGTATGTGAGTGTGTGCATGTGAGTGTGAAGCTTCCGGCACTACCACAGCAGCGTCTCTCCGCAGCCCCTCTCTCACACCCTGAGACTCTCTGCTGCTCAAACCAGCGTTTTAGGACTCAAGATCTCGCCAGAAATTGTGGCTGATCTGCCTCGCTAAATAATGCATCAATGCAGGGTTTTTTGTTATGTAAAAAAAATGGCTTTAAGCTGCGCTTGCGGGACAGTAATGCCACCTGACAATCGCTCCCTGCAGTCTTGGCAGTGGCCCGGAGTGAAGCAGCCCGGCTCCTTGTGATTGACAAGGACAAAAAAGAAGACAAATCCCATTCATGTTGTTGAATTGTCAACCGCAGCCGTGGGATTTGAAAAAGGAACCGCATGAAACCGTGACTTTGACTAGAAGAGGTAAAGAACTTAAACATGACAAGTGTGATTAAAATATCCCCAGAAAGTCACATAGGGCGTCGAGGTAGGAGAGAGACGATCTCCATAAGACATTCCATTATTGATGAGGACTGGGACAGAGGAGCTGGGAGTTTTTCAAGGCCAAACGTATTTGTGTAGCAGCAGCTTACACAGCTTGTTAAAGATGGGTGTTTAGTCACAGGTATTTTGGCATGGTCGACATCACTACTCAGAAAAAGACCAGGTTCTGTTTGACTGGGGGAAAAAAGGCCATAAGACACTGTTCTGGACTGGTTACACACCACCATAGTTGCTGGAACCGTGCTGGAAAGGACAATGTTCGGGCCAATACAGTATGGTATAGTGTGAAAAGGGTATACATTTACTCAATCCAGTCTTCTGTCCATTTGTCACCAGTATACAACAGTAGCAGGACCCATAAATATGAAAGTTGGAGACTTGACCCTCTGTGACTGGAGAAAAGTGTCTCTACCACACTGTTAGTTTACAATGCACATTAATTGGATATATTTGATCTAGTTCTGGTGGTTGACACCAGTGGTTTCTGGAGAACTGGATATACTATGTGAATCCTGAAGCAAGTCCATCTCATTCTTGCATATAACTCATTCATTCCAGCCAATCACTGAATCTGAAACCTGAAATGTCACTACTTTAATGTATCTGTCTCCTGTCCTCATATTTAGCCTCACATTGAACATCACCATCAAATCCCCAGACTGATCCCCCAGAAATAACTGGTTCGGTACAGTATCTGCATGGGTGGATGGTTCCGTACTTGACCCTGTATGAGGGCAACCGTTAAGTGGAGGATGTGTGCATCAAACCCACAGATGCCTGCTCCCACACACACCCTCTAACGGTGCTAGTATCTGGGTCATGTTCTGGGGCCATATCAGATGAAATCGAATTATCCAAGCTATGATTCAGGTTCATCCTGAGTAGTTGAAAAGTAACAGTGACACACTGTACCATGATGCATTGCAAAGCCACCTTTTTACATGAGGAGCCAGAACACAAAACCCATACAGCTTTTTGACCTGTAGACTTTGTCATATACTGTACTGTTTGACACATTGATTCAGCAGCAAAGTTGTTTTTCTGTGGACCCATCACAGTCTCCAACACACCAGGCCTCCACTGAGCGTGTCACTCATCACACAGGTCAGTCTCTTCAGGCCTCCACTGAGCGTGTCACTCATCACACAGGTCAGACTCTCCAGGCCTCCACTGAGCGTGTCACTCATCACACAGGTCAGACTCTCCAGGCCTCCACTGAGCGTGTCACTCATCACACAGGTCAGACTCTCCAGGCCTCCACTGAGCGTGTCACTCATCACACAGGTCAGACTCTCCAGGCCTCCACTGAGCGTGTCACTCATCATCAGACAGGTCAGACTCATCCAGGACTCCAGGCCTCCACTGAGCGTGTCACTCATCACACAGGTCAGACTCTCCAGGCCTCCACTGAGCGTGTCACTCATCACACATCACACAGGTCCACTGAGCGTGTCACTCATCACACTCCAGGCCTCCACTGAGCGTGTCACTCATCACACAGGTCAGTCACTCATCACCAGGTCAGACTCTCCAGCTCCTCCACTGAGCGTGTCACTCATCACACAGGTCAGACTCTCCAGGCCAGCGTGTCACTCATCACACAGGTCAGTCACTCATCACACAGGTCTCCAGGCCTCCACTGAGCGTGTCACTCATCACACAGGTCAGACTCTCCAGGCCTCCACTGAGCGTGTCACTCATCACACAGGTCAGACTCTCCAGGCCTCCACTGAGCGTGTCACTCATCACACAGGTCAGACTCTCCAGGCCTCCACTGAGCGTGTCACTCATCACACAGGTCAGACTCTCCAGGCCTCCACTGAGCGAGTCACTCATCACACAGGTCAGACTCTCCAGGCCTCCACTGAGCGTGTCACTCATCACACAGGTCAGACTCTCCAGGCCTTACTCTTCCATATGGGTCCAATTTACCCCGGCTCGTCTGTTCTAGAAAGTTCCATGGCGTTCCTGAGGTCTGAGCCAGGGAGGCCAAGGGACAAGGAACCGTTCAAGGCTCTTTCCGATAAGTCTGTAGAGAAACGACAGCCATGTTTCTCTCTCTCTCTCTCTCTCTCTCTCTCTCTCTCTCTCTCTCTCTCTCTCTCTCTCTCTCTCTCTCTCTCTCTCTCTCTCTCTCTCTCTCTCTCTCTCTCTCTCTCTCTCTCTCTCTCTCTCTCTCTCTCTCTCTCTCTCTCTCTCTCTCTCTCTCTCTCTCTCTCTCTCTCTCACGGTCAGTATGTGCAGAGAAAAGCTCACTCGGACAGCGCATTCTTTCCACCAATCCCCACGCTGTGTTTCTCCCAGGTTCACAAAGTAATCAGAAACACATTTAACATCTGTGTGGCTTTACAGGTTGAAGTAGCATAGAATCCATATTCCTTCACAGTACCTGCTCCTTACTTTAGCTGTCTGAGATTCCAGCTGAGGAGGCCGACATTGAAATGGGAGAAATTCTTCTTCTCTTTCTGCCAATTTCTTTCAGCCAATACAGTATAACAGATGTCCATTACAAAACTAGATTAAGAGAGGTCTCTGTGATTTTAAACATTTGTAACTTTTCATTGGTTTTAACGGAGGCCAGATGAGGTCTCCCTGACGAAAGTAGACACCAAAGCCATGACATTATTCAATAAGAATATAGACAGTAAAAGGCTAAAAGGTGAACAGCTTCACAATTAAATTGTTGGGACCACATGAAGAATGTGTGACTTTCTTTCACTGTATATAAAAATATAGACAGAAATAAACATTTATTTATAAGTCAATTGTTCGGATTTGTCACATTCGGACCTTAGTTCTTTTATTATGTCTTTGTTTTAGTATGGTCAGGGCGTGAGTTGGGTGGGTTGTCTATGTTCCCTTTTCTATGTTTTGGGATTTCTGTGTTTGGACTGGTATGGTTCTCAATCAGAGGCAGTTGTTTATCGTTGTCCCTGATTGAGAACCATACTTAGGTGGCCTGGTTTCACTTTGAGTGGTGGGTGATTATTTTCCGTGTTTGTTACCACAAGGTACTGTTTTGTTTGTTTCACTTTGTTATTTTGTATTTGTATAGTGTTCAGTTTGTCTCATTAAAATGAACACTTACCACGCTGAAAATTGGTCCGACCTTTCTTACTCCTCATCAGAGGAAGACGACGAACGTTCCAGGATTAATGAAAGCGTTAACAGCAATAATTCCTAATGTGTGGCACAATCCTTTATTCTAACGTAGCTTAAAGTCACAGTCCGTAAGAATTCCAGTCATTACAATTCATTAAATATACCACATTCTTTATATTTTTTAAGAATATGGTGAATAGTACATAACGTTGTTTATATGTTTGTTGGTAACGGAGAATGTTTTGATGTCTATGATGTCATCCTGTGTTTATTTGTATGTGACTGTCCTACGTATATTCTACTGTCTTCGTGAAGCAAAACAAATTGCCCAGTGGAACGATAAAGATCTACTCTGCCATGCGTTAGAGAACGTCTAAATCCCTGTCCACAAAATGAGATGTTCCCATTCTCCCTCTGCGCTGTGAGAACATGACACCTCCCCTGTCCACACACACAAACACACACACAAACACACACACAAACACACACACAAACACACAAACACACACACGGACACAAACACACACACAAACATACAAACACACACACACACACACACACACAGAGAAACACACCATGTCTGCTGCAGCCGTGCTCAGTGGACTGCGAACGCAGGGTGAGCGGATGTGAAACGTATCACTGACCCAGTCACACACACTGCGGGCCGGGGCACGGAGGACAGACACCACACCAGATGCCGAGTGGTGCCCAGGGCATCAGAGGCATCCCTATGAGGGGAAAAGGCCCATCGAGCCAGCACAGGGAAATAAGCACCTGTCATGTGCCAAGTGGAGTGTTAAGTGCACAAATTGTGGAGGCGTGGGGGATGTTTCCGCGGGGGTGACAGCTCGGGGTTCTGGGTGCCATGTCAGGGCCTGGCAGATCATGTGGAGCCTTTTCCACCGTTTCTCCCCCATGCTCTCCACCATCTCTCCCCCATCCTCTCCACCATCTCTCCCCCATCCTCTCCACCATCTCTCCCCCATCCTCTCCACCATCTCTCCCCCATCCTCTCCACCATCTCTCCCCCATCCTCTCCACCATCTCTCCCCCATCCTCTCCACCATCTCTCCCCCATCCTCTCCACCATCTCTCCCCCCATCCTCTCCACCATCTCTCCCCCATCTCTCCCCCATCCTTTCCACCATCTCTCCCCCATGCTCTCCACCATCTCTCCCCCATCCTCTCCACCATCTCTCCCCCATCCTCTCCACCATCTCCCCCATGCTCTCCACCATCTCTCCCCATCCTCTCCACCATCTCTCCCCCATCCTTTCCACCATCTCCCCCATGCTCTCCACCATCTCTCCCCCATCCTCTCCACCATCTCTCCCCCATCCTTTCCACCATCTCCCCCATGCTCTCCACCATCTCTCCCCCATCCTCTCCACCATCTCTCCCCCATCCACTCCACCATCTCTCCCCCATCCTCTCCACCATCTCTCCCCCATCCTCTCCACCATCTCTCCCCCATCCTCTCCACCATCTCTCCCCCATCCACTCCACCATCTCTCCCCCATCCACTCCACCATCTCTCCCCCATCCACTCCACCATCTCTCCCCATCCACTCCACCATCTCTCCCATCCACTCCACCATCTCTCCCCCATCCACTCCACTATCTCTCCCCCATCCACTCCACCATCTCTCCCCATCCACTCCACTATCTCTCCCCCATCCACTCCACCATCTCTCCCCCAGCCCTACCGCTGCTGAGGGGCACAACGGCAACAGTTATTAACTGGCTGTCTGCCTCAGTTATCTACATTAATCCTGGCTGGGCATCATTGGAGGGGCAATGTGGGGGGTGTCATCGCTGAGGGGCGTGGCAAAACAATCTCCGCTGAGCGTTTAGATCGTTTACTCCCGAGAGCCGGGTGTCAGCCACAAGCCAAATTGCCAGCCGCGTTTGTGTCGCCGCCACGGTCATCCTCTCACCTCACTCGGACTCGCCTCAACCTCTCCCCTCAGGTTGGCGAGGGACGCGGGCCATTGTAGGTGCTCAACCCGTGTGTCACATGGCCTTTTCACAGAGTAACATTAATGCCACATGAAGGGCTGACGCCGAGTGGTGTGAAACTGTGAAATGTATTATAAATTGACCGAGCCGGCGGTGGTTGTACAGTACGGATGTGAAGAACTGTGAGCGCTGGTCACAGGCATTGTTATGACTCTGGCTGTTTAGTATCATGGGAGTTGACAGGGCAGTACTGGTGGCCATGGAGGGGCAGAGTTGTGTGTGTTTTGTGAACAACAGCCACAGAGCTGCCAGAGAGAAAAACCATGAACTAAAACAGACCCAGTATGAAAGATGGTGTCTAACTATGTCCCAATGTTAAATGTTTAAATGATATCTATTCTCTGCTCTTCCAATATAAGAGTTTACCATTGACATGTGACACTTTGTCTTTGTTGTATTTTACTCATGTGCTTTTATTGTGTTGAAATTAATCTCCAATTGGAATTACAAATTGGTGTGTACTTACCGTAACCTGAGATGTTGTTTCCCAACAGTTCAACTCAGAGCAGCTGCCTCTTGTTTTCTTTCAGGGACGGTCTTAAACAGCGCCTCTGTAACATTCCTCCCTATTGGCCGGTGCTCTTTAGGGTTCTACAGTGTTGTTATCAGCAGCAGAGGTAGCACTTGAGATGAAACATCTGTAGGAGGGAGATGGGAACCAGGCGCCAGAGCGTCCCTGTGACAAGGGTGGAATCATCCCTCTAGGATTCTACTGCCACCCTCAGGATACAGGCCCACCAGGCACATACCAGTACACACTGACAGCATGAACTGCTTATCCACTTGGTTCTTGCATTGTTACTTTGCATTGAGTTTTTTTTCTCCTAGTTTTATTGAAAGGGATAAACAGAAATGAGGTGGGACTGGGAGACAGATAGAAGGAACATAGTGTGGATTTTCTCATTGCTTTTGTACCCCATAATTCTACACCATAAACTGATTAGTTATTAAATCACTGAAGTTCACAGTATGTATGAGATCAGCCCTTTCTGCTGGAAGACCTGCTGACATCTGGTGTAGGGTGAAGTTGCCCCTTACATTTTCCCCACTTATGGTTAGGGTAAGGGCTGGGGGAGGGGAAGCTGATCCTAGATCTGTACCTAGGGGAAACTTCACCCCAGAGCCAGACATCTTAAAAAACTTAATAGCTGAATGATTTGGAGTCACATGGTGAATTTGTAAGATGGAGTAATGAACACACTCATTCTAAAAGAATTCAACCAGTAATGATTTTTATAGCCTACAATACAGCATATATAACACATCAACAAGCACTTATATTTGAATAAATAGGGTATACCATCTACATAGAGTGTTATCTGTCATACAGTATCTTTATCATATAGCATCATAAATTAAATACAAACCCCCAAAAAATCACAAGAACCATTTTTAAAAAGACTAAAGCCACACACTAAAAAGTAAGCTTATTCTGAATGGTTTATTAGACTCCGTTTGACAAATAATAAAATGTGATGAGAATATATTATAAAGCTAACAGTTAATGTAGCTCCCATACCATAATTCTAGCAGTATCATGGTCATAAATACAGTACCAGTCAAAAGTTTGGACACACCTGCTCATTCAAGGGTTTTTCTTTATTTGTACTATTTTCTGCATTGTGCTCTAGAATAATAGTGAAGACATCAAAACTATGAAATAACATATACGGAATCATGTAATATCCAACAAAGTGTTAAATAAATCAAAATATATTTGAGATTCTTCAAAGTAGGCACCCTTTGCCTTGATGACAGCTTTGCACACTCTTGGCATTCTCTTAACCAGCTTCACCTGGAATGCTTTTCCAACATTCTTGAAGGAGTTCCCACACACGCTGAATACTTGTTGGCTGCTTTTCCTTCACTCTGCGGTCCAACTCATCCCAAACATTCACATTGTGGAGGCCAGGTCATCTGATGCAGCACTACATCACTCTCCGTCTTGGTCAAATAGCCCTTACACAGCCTGGAGGTGTGTTGGGTCATTGCCAACCAGATGGGATGGCGATCGCTGCAGAATGCTGTGGTAGCCATGCTGGATATGTGTGCCTTGAATTCTAAATAAATCACTGACAGTGCCACCTGCAAAACACCCCCACACCATCACACCTCCATGCTTCACAGTGGGAACCACACATGCGGAGATCATCCGTTAACCTACTATGCGTCTCACAAAGACATGGCGGTTGGAACCAAAAATCTCAAATTTGGACTCATCAGAACAAAGGACAGATTTCCAACAGTCTAATGTCTATTGCTCGTGTTTCTTGGCCCAAGCAAGTCTCTTCTTATTATTGGTGTCCTTTAGTAGTGGTTTCTTTGCAGCAATTTGACCATGAAGGCCTGATTCACACAGTCTCCTCTGAACAGTTGATGTTGAGATGTGTCTGTTACTTGAACTATGTGAAGCATTTATTTGGGCTGCAATCTGAGGCTGGTAACTCTAATGAATTTATCCTCTGCAGCAGAGGTAACTCTGGGTCTTCCTTTCACGTGGGGTCCTCATGAGAGCCAGTTTCATCATGTAGCTTGATGGTTTTTGTGACCACTTGAAGAAACTTAAAATTTTCCGGATCCTGCCATTTTCCAGATTGACTGACCTTCATGTCTTAAAGTAATGATGGACTGTCATTTCTCTTTGCTTATTTGAGCTGTTCTTCCCATAATATGGACTTGGTCTTTTACCAAATAGGGTTATCTTCTGTATTCACCCCTACCTGTCACAGCACAACTGATTGGCTCAAATGCACCTGTTAATTGAAATGCATTCCAGGTAACTATCTCATGAAGCCAGTTGAGAGAATGCCAAGAGTGTGTAAAGCTGTCATCAAGGCAAAGGGTGGCTACTTTGAAGAATCTCAAATATCAAATATATTTTGATTTGTTTAACACTTTCTTGGTTACTACATGATTCCATATGTGTTATTTCATAGTTTTGATGTCCACTATTATTCTACAGTAGGTGTCTCCAAACTTTTGACTGGTACTGTAGTTCGCAACCAGCATTACCTCTACGTTTGCAGGTATACTGTAACCTTAAACATCAGGCGAGCTTTAGAGAGACAGAGAAGTCATCGTGTGTGCGAAAATCCTTTTCTCAGCCTCATCTATCGACCACCTCTACTCTTCTGGGTATACCTGCAGACCAATTTCTAATCCAATTCCTAATCCAAAACATGATGAACAACTTAATGTGTATGTTCACTTCATATGCAATGAATGGGAGTGTAAAAACTGCTCTTAGTCTGTCCCCCTTGTGGTGAATAAGAGCTGTGTCTGTGAGGTTTGAGATCTCTTGTTCTAAGGCTATGGCGCCTCCTTGTGGTACATATTGTGTACAATGAACACAGTTTATAACAGTTTATAATTTATAATTTATAATTTAACAGAAGCAAATCAATCAATCACAATTGAATTATACCAAGTATCAGTTTTGTTTTTCTTGAGACAACTGTTGCCTTAGAGGACCAATGTTGGAGGAAACAACATCAAACACTTGTAAAAGTGACTTCCTCATCACATATTTTATATTGTATATCTCATAAGTATAATTAAAGCTTGATTCCTTAGTTGCTACATACATTTTTTGACTTGTAAATTAATTATATAAATCCATTGATTCTTGAAGAATATAATTTATAAATGCCTCATGAGCTTAGTTCATCTGTTGTGCCACATCAGGACCCAAAATATAAGTTATATGTTTTATTCCAATGTTTGTAAACAATATAAATGTAAACAAACACTGTACAGCCTCAAAACATGGTTGAAATATAATGTTGATATACTGGATGGTCAGTCCTTGTATACACAGCTCAGTCTATGAGATTGAGAATGGTTACATTTCTCCAGGCCCATGCCTCAGCTTTTTACCAAAACACAGGTGGGACAGCGCTAAGTTATTGTTTCAACTGCGGATTCTAGCTGTAGCACTTTCCTGCATTCAAATGACCTAGTGGTCTCATGGGTGGAATGGTATCAATATTTCTCATAATGTCATCATTAACAATTATTATTTCCAAAAAAACACAGAAAATCTGGTGTTTCTATGTCAAATGGTTTTGTTATATTTCAGTCTTCTGTGATGTATTTCAAGTGTAATATTGGGATGCAAACTCCAAATTTAATACATTTCAAATCTATATCTGACATGGTACAGGTGTCTTCTTTTTTTGATCCCATAACCATGTGTGTGAGGTGTATACTTTTGTTTCAAAGTAGATTTAGATTTTTTAAGACTACCAATAAACACTCTCTGTGACCCTGATTTAGCCCACTGCAGTAAAAGGTTAA
Source organism: Oncorhynchus tshawytscha (assembly GCF_018296145.1). NCBI lineage: Eukaryota > Metazoa > Chordata > Actinopteri > Salmoniformes > Salmonidae > Oncorhynchus > Oncorhynchus tshawytscha. Next base: position 520,782 of record NW_024609817.1, read on the forward strand.
GTAATTATGTCAGAGATGCTATAGAATAAATCTGGGCATAACACATACATTGAGATTTTTCCCCAGTATAGTATATTATAGTATAGTAGTATAATAAACTATAGTATAGACAGTATAGTATAGACTGTATAGTATAGTCATATAGTAAAGTATAGTATAGACTGTATAGTAGTATAGTTTAATTTAGTATAATATAGACTGTATAGTTTAGTAGTATAGTCAAGTATAGCATAGACTGTATATTATAGTACTATAGTTTAATTTAGTATAGTATAGTATAGACCCCTCAAACTCAACTCTGCACCTGGAAGCCAGTCCCACTGCAGTTTTATTTGGTTGTTCCCCTCTAATCAGGGACTGATTTAGACCTGGGACACCAGGTGGGTGATTCCCCTCTAATCAGGGACTGATTTAGACCTGGGACACCAGGTGGGTGATTCCCCTCTAATCAGGGACTGATTTAGACCTGGGACACCAGGTGGGTGATTCCCCTCTAATCAGGGACTGATTTAGACCTGGGACACCAGGTGGGTGATTCCCCTCTAATCAGGGACTGATTTAGACATGGGACACCAGGTGGGTGCAATTAATTATCAGGTAGAACAGAACCAGCAGGCTCTAGACCTCGTAGGGTCAGAGTTGAGTACCTCTGGTATGGACGGTTTAGTATAGTATAGACAGTATAGTATAGTAGTATAGGTAAGTATAGTATAGACAGTATAGTTTAGTGTAGTATAGACTGTATAGTATAGTAGTATAGTATAGTAGTATAATATAGACAATATAGTATAGTGGTATAGTATAGTATAGTAGTAAAGTATAGGCAGTATAGTAGTATATTATAGTAGTGTAGTAGTATAGTAAAGGTTAGGGTTGTTGTACTGGAAGTTATGTTGCTAGCCACACATTCTGGCTTGAGTTTTTTCTGATAGTTAATATTAAGTACAGTGTAGATCCACTGTCATCCCCATTCAAATACATTATTTGTACTTTCTGCATGCTCTGGTTTGGTGAACACACTCTTGACAGTCCTTGGATGTATGTGTCAGGACCCATTTGAATCAGCAAACAGCATGTAGACATTAGGCACCAAACAGAAGAAAACAGGGAGGGACTACCTAAACTTGTCCAATAACAAACACTTGTTTTCGTTTACTGTTGCAAAATGTTTTGCTATGGTACACCCTAATGAATACAGCCCAGGGTATGCCGCTAGGAGAGCTAATAGAAGACAATGCATTTTTTAATGAGTGTAAATACTCTGAGGGCTTCCAGGAAGCACTGCTGGGTAACTCATAACCTAACTGGCTACAATCTGCTATGTCATTATTCTGTACAGATATAGGCCTTGTAGAAGGTTCCTGAGTAAAGTGTTGCCAATGTAGCATAGTTAGAATGAATGTAGAACATGTATAATGAAAGGCTTTATACCCTGAAGCAGAACCATGTATTTATCTAAATTCACGGCTCTGGCCTGATGTAGCTATAGAACACTACTCACGCAAAGGTTCCCCATACTGTAACCAATGGACACAACAAACCAGCTGACCAGTGACCGTAACTTGCTGCACATTCTGTTCCATTACAGCAGGGGGCAGCAAAGTCTTTCAGAACATATTTCATAATTAGGCCTAGACATTGTAATGGGGCCCGAATAAAACAACATAAATAACAAACATAAGTATGGCCAAAAGACAATGTTTTTGTTGCACCTGCAGTTTGAGTTGGTGATATAGGCATTTCCCTTCTGTAGCCCTACCAATAGCATGGACTTCCTTTGGCAGAAATTACGTAATAAATCATGAAACTATACAATACCAGAGAAATTATTTGTCAATCAATACTTATGAAAATCAACGACATCACGACTCACAAATAGGGTACTCTCGATTTCTCTTTCCGTCGTATGCTGTTTTTAAGCGTGGGCTTCCACCGCTCGATCAAATTTACATAAACTTAGCGCTTTCCACCAATCAGGATTGAGAACGCACGACATCTCTGCGATACAGAAACCCGCTCCTCCAACGCAAGCAGCGGCAACATTGTAGCGGAGAAACGCCAGCGGACGGGAAGCAACGAGGGGAGCGCCACGGAATAGACCCCGTTATATTGTTGTGATTGCCCCATCTAGATCGTATTCTGTCAGATCTCTCTGAAAAGTGAATCGGTACACCATTGAGGATGTCGGTGGCAGGGCTGAAGAAGCAATTTCACAAAGCCAGTCAGGTGAGCAGGAGACGCCCCGTTATATCACAATAAGTGGTAATGTTTCATCATAACGTTATGATTTTAATTAACCTATCTAAACATGACATTGATCTATCTGTTAGACAAACAACGACAATATAATAAAGCAATATTTCTGGCTTGACGTCATGGTCTATTAGTTCCAATCCACTCTCGCTTTCATAATCAAGCTTACAAGTAGCGAGTCGACATCATTGTTGTGTTGTGTATTTTCTGGCCCCGTGCCTCCAGTGCTGTCAGGAATGTGCATGTATGGTCGGGAGCGAGCGATCTACTTGAGCCTAGAGAGAGAAAAACATGTAGGCGACCTGCAACTAGTAGCAAGTGCAGCAGGTTCTTTTTCCAAATTTGGGATTGTTTTGCTTGCCAGCGCGATTTTATCATTCATTTGCCAGATGGTGCTTTTCTCTGAATAGGGTTCCTGACTGATATGCATTTGCTCGCAGGCTTAACAAAGACATACAATGGAGAACATAGCAGTACCACAAGCTGTCCACCTCCTTTTGGTCAAGTTCTCAACGGGCTCCCAGCTAGCTTGCCAGCCACCTGCTTTGCTGTCCTTTAGCCTAGTTTTAGGCAATGATCTTTCATGGTAGCACCCAATGTGCATGTAGCCTCAGTTGTGAGTTGATGAAGATGTCTTGCTGTCTTGTTTCAGAAGTGTTGCTCCCTTCCCTATTTATATTATACAATTGGTCTGTCCATCTGTCTGCCTGTAAAGTCTGTCTGCCTGCCTGTAAAGTACAGTTGAATTCGGAAGTTTACATACAATTAGATTGGAGTCATTAAAACTCGTTTTTCAACCACTCCATAAATTTCTTGTTAACTAACTATAGTTTTAGCAAGTCGGTTAGGACATCTACTTTGTGCATGACACAAGTCATTTTTCCAACAATTGTTTACAGACAGATTATTTCACTTACAATTCACTGTATCACAATTCCAGTGGGTCAGAAGTTTACATACACTAAGTTGACTGTGCCTTTAAACAGCTTGGAAAATACCACAAAATGATGTCATGGCTTTAGAAGCTTCTGATAGGCTAACTGACATCATTTGAGACAATTGGAGGTGTACCTGGGGATGTATTTCAAGGCCTACCTTCAAACTCAGTGCATCTTTGCTTGACATGGGAAAATCAAAAGAAATCAGCCAAGACCTCAGAAAAAACATTGTAGACCTTCACAAGTCTGGTTCATCCTTGGGAGCAATTTCCAAATGCCTGAAGGTACCACATTCATCTGTACAAACAATAGCACGCAAATATAAACACCATGGGACCAGGCAGCCGTCATACCGCTCAGGAAGGAGACGTGTTCTGTCTCCTAGAGATGAACGTACTTTGTTGCGAAAAGTGCAAATCAATCCCAGAGCAACAGTAAAGGACTTCGTGAAGATGCTGGAGGAAACAGGTACAAAAGTATCTATATCCACAGTAAAACAAGTTCTATATCGACATAACCTGAAAGGCTGCTCAGCAAGGAAGAAGCCACTGCTCCAAAACCACAATAAGAAATCCAGACTACGGTTTGCAACTGCACATGGGGACGAAGATCGTACTTTTTGGAGAAATGTCCTCTGGTCTGATGAAACAAAAATAGAACTGTTTGGCCATAATGACCATTGTTATGTTTGGTGGAAAAAGGGGGACGCTTGCAAGCCGAAGAACATCATCCCAACCGTAAAGCACAGGGGGTGGCAGCATCATGTTGTTGGGGTGCTTTGCTGCAGGAGGGACTGGTGCACTTCACAAACTAGATGGCATCTTGAGGAAGGAAAATTATGTGGATATATTGAAGCAACATCTCAAGATATCAGTCAGGAAGTTAAAGCTTGGGTCATCCAAATGGACAATGACCCCAAGCATACTTTCAAAGTTGTGGCAAAATGGCTTAAGGACAACAAGGTATTGGCCATCACAAAGCCCTGACCTCAATCCTATAGAAAACTTGTGAGCAGAACTGAAAAAGCGTGTGCGAGCAAGGAGGCCTACAAACCTGCCTCAGTTACACCAGCTCTGTCAGGATGGATGGGCCAAAATTCACCCAACTTATTGTGGGAAGCTTGTGGAAGGTTACCCGAAACGTTTGACCCAAGTTAAACAATTTAAAGGCAATACTACCAAATACTAATTGAGTGTATGTAAACTTCTGACCCACTGGAAATGTGATGAAAGAAATAAAAGCTGAAATAAATAATTCTCTACTATTATTCTGACATTTCACATTCTTAAAATAAAGTGGTGATCCTAGCTGACCTAAGACAGGGAATTTTACTCTGATTAAATGTCAGGAATTGTGAAAAACTGAGTTTAAATGTATTTGGCTAAGTTGTATGTAAACTTCCGGCTTCAACTGTATGTCTGCCTGTCTGTCTGTCAGAATCTTTTCCCACTTGTTTTCAGGAAACCCCTTGTTGTGTTCGAAGTCACATTCTGATGCCATGCTGTGTAGGCTAAAATATATCTTTTCACCTGTGGAGATAGTTAACTTGTTACCAGACAACCTAGATAACGTGCACACTGAATAGACAGCACACATCGCAAAGAAAATGGGTCAGTCTCTAGGCACACAACCTATTTATTCCCATGTAGTAGACCAACTAGTGTAGTTTTGGTCCAAGCAAGTACAAACATGTCACACTGGTTGTATAATCAGTCTATCAGAATTCAATGACCTTTTCTAATACGTACATTGTTGCCTATCTTCCACCACAATTACTCAGCACGAAAAGACAGCACGGCACTGGAATGTGGCATATTAGAACAATCAAATCAAATCAAATTGATTTATATAGCCCTTCGTACATCAGCTAATATCTCAAAGTGCTGTACAGAAACCCAGCCTAAAACCCCAAACAGCAAGCAATGCAGGTGTAGAAGCACAGTGGCTAGGAAAAACTCCCTAGAAAGGCCAAAACCTAGGAAGAAACCTATAGAGGAACCAGGCTATGAGGGGTGGCCAGTCCTCTTCTGGCTGTGCCGGGTGGAGATTATAACAGAACATGGCCAAGATGTTCAAATGTTCATAAATGACCAGCATGGTCCAATAATAATAAGGCAGAACAGTTGAAACTGGAGCAGCAGCACGACCAGGTGGACTGGGGACAGCAAGGAGTCATCATGTCAGGTAGTCCTGAGGCATGGTCCTAGGGCTCAGGTCCTCCAAGAGAGAGAAAGAAAGAGAGAAAGAGAGTATTAGAGAGAGCACACTTAAATTCACACAGGACACAGAATAGGACAGGAGAAGTACTCCAGATATAACAAACTGACCCTAGCCCCCCGACACATAAACTACTGCAGAATAAATACTGGAGGCTGAGACAGGAGGGGTCAGGAGACAATGACTCATGATAGACCGTGTGTGTACGTGTGTGTGGATTCACATTACCATGCTCTGAGAATGGATCGTGTTCATCACGGTAGAACATTGTCATTCAGTTGTTGCTTGGGACCATGAGGTTGAATATATGCATTATTATCTGATTATGCAGCTGGGTAAAAGTTATTAAAAATAATTCATTTAGTGGTAAATGTCAACATATTTCCAATAATCTGAACATTGTAACTGTATTTTCTGTCTGTCCGTCCATCTGTCTGGTTTTACTGCCTCAGCAGATCATGTTTTTATCTGGTTCCTGTCTGGTAATGTACCACCAAAGATATTAAACTCATTCCTGTTATTCGGTTCAATCGGCGTGATTTTCCACTGTTATTCACCTAAAGGGAAGCGGAATGGAATATTGGTCTTAGATGAACAAACAGGCGTGTGTGTGTGTGTGTGTGTGTGTGTGTTCACAGTCACACCCAGTAGTGTTTATGAAGCTACCTCTACTTGATCACATCAAAGTGTGATCCATTCTGACACTGTGACAACAGTGTGGCTGTGTCCCAAGTGGCACCATATTCCCTATATAGTGCAATACTTTTGACATGGGCCCATAGGGGTCAATATCAGTGTACTATATAGGGAGTAGGGTGCCTTTTGGGATGCAACCTGTGACTGACAGCAAACACAATACTGTAGCCTTCTCTCCCCTCCCCTCCCTATATCTCCCCGGTGATAATTGGTTCTGTTATGTGCGGTGGTGGTCTCTTAACCTTCCACTACTCTGTTTACGGTGTGAAGTCCTCTCATTACCCTGGTTACACTCCTTCAGAGTGAAAGATGAAGCCATTGTCTGAGAGAAGGTTTATGGGTATCTGTCGCCCCCTCCTTTATCTTGTACATTTTTTATGTATCTGGGTGGAGTAAACTTACTGACCTGAGTCAGGCTCTAACAGGCTGTAAAATAAGGTAGTCAATACTTAGGGACATGTCATTTAAAAATAAATACATTTATTCTTATCCCAAACAATTAGAGTTAAGTACATTGCTCAAGGGCACATCAACAGATTTTTCACCTAGTCAGCTCGGGATTTGAACCAGCAACCTTTCAGTTAATGGGCCAACCCTCTTAACTGCTAGGCTACCTTCCACCCAACATCACACACCAACCATTATATACAGTATGTAACACAGTAGCATGTCCCCTCCAGTGGTGGATGCCAAGGCCTCTTGGCCAGGTCAGTTTACCCAGGTAGGAAGAAACCTCGAGAGGAACCAGAGTCATAAGTAGAAGGCCTTCCTCCTCTAGTTAGACACAATGGTCTGCATGGGTAGAAGTTCAAAGTACATATGCAGTATTAAACCGTCAATGCCAGACGGTTCTCTTTCAAGGTAAAAGACAATACCTGTTCCACTCTGTACATACAGTAGTCCCTGTCAGTCAGAAATACTGTGTGTTATCAGGGGACCGTGTTTAGCCTGTCTGCGTGTGTGTTTATCAATGGAGGTCAAGGTGCATGCTGCTTCATCTTGGTGTGTGTGTGAGTGCAGTTCTGTGTGGTGTATACAAGGTGTGTGTGTGTGTGAGTGCGATGTTATCACTGGGTTTAAATGTGTTTTTTTAATGGTGTGTTTCAGCACGTTAGCTGGTGAACATGAAATCCATTACAGTAGCTAAAGGAAGATATTGTGTAATGACGGTATTGAATGCGGCTAACACCCCCGTAAAAAACATATGAATCATTCATGTTAAAGAGGACTCAGCCAAACTGTGTGGCAGGTTTTCAGCTCATTAACATTTTGGCAGTTTATCAGCTGTCTATTGTAAGTTCCATTGGGAAATCCAGCAGCCATTCTTTTTGTGTAAATAGGGCTCTGGGGTTATGTTTCCTCTAGGTACAGATCTAGGATCAGTTTAGGATCAGGATCTAGGATCATTGTTCCCTTATGGGACAATAAAGATTGACTGAAGAAATATGAACACACACAAAAAAAACATTTTTGTTGTTGTATTCTGAGTTCCGACACACAGACTGTAAAAGCTTCTGTTCAATGCCAAGCCCAGCACAGTGACAGGGCTATCCTGTCTTCTGTCAGAAATCTCATTAATGCCTAAGGAATGGAATTCATTTCCCCACTGACATGTAGGAGTGTTTGTGTAATCTAGCTGTCCCAGGAGATGTCTCTGAATGTCCTAACAAAGCTCCTACCACTCTCTCTCTCCAGTCTCCACTATCACTTATTATGCTGTGCTCCCTCTTCACGGTCATCCTCAGAGACAGACAGGCAGGCAGGACAGATTGAAAGAGAGACAGACAGACAGGCAGGCAGGACAGATTGAAAGAGACAGACAGACAGGCAGGCAGGCCAGATTGAAAGAGAGACAGACAGACAGGCAGAAGCACGATGTCCATTGAGCTTTGACCAGCCATCTCCAGTGGACCCTGACCAGTTGTTCCGTCACTTTATCTTGTTGTGTTGTGAGGCTTTGTACAGAGGAGCCAGCAAAGTGCACAGCACACACACACTTCCTGCACACCAGTGGATTAGATTTAGGCATTCATTAAATATCTGCCTAAGAACATTTGCTAATCAAGGCTGTAGCTTAATAAAATAATAATAATACAAATAATAATGTTTGGTCTCCACACCTTGTTCCTGGATTTTCAACCTGCAGAATCAATTTTATTTTAGTAAACTAAACACGTCGATCCAGAGCATCACAAACCTGCTCAGTGGGTGACATGTCTGGTGTGTATGCAGGCCATGGAAGAACTGGGAAAAAGGGAAGGGGTCTGAATACTTTCCAAATGCACTATATACAGTGCCTTCGGAAAATATTCAGACCCCTTGACGTTTTCCTAATTTTGTTACGTTACAGCCTTATTCTAAAATATATTAAATAAAACACATGTCCTTAGCAATCTACACACAATATCCCAAAATGACAAAACAAAAACAGGTTTTTAGAAATGTTTGCATCTCTGCAGCACTCCACCAATCAGGCCTTTATGGTAGAGTGGCAAGACAGAAGGCTGTAACGGCTGTCGGAAGGAGTGGAGGATCAAGGTGCAGTGTGGTACGTGTTCATCTTTATTATTGGAACTGAACACTGATTAACAAAAAAAACATGAAGAGAACGAACAAAACCGAAACAGTTCTGTCTGGTGCAGAAAGACACAAAACAGAAAACAACTACCCACAAAAAAAAAAGGCTACCTAAGTATGGTTCTCAATCAGAGACAACAATAGACAGCTTCCTCTGATTGAGAACCACACCCGGCCAAACACACAGAAATAGAAAACATAGAGGACTCTCAGACCATGAGAAACAAGATTCTCTGGCCTGATGAAACCAAGATTGAACACTTTGGTCTGAATGCCAAGTGTCACGTCTGGAGGAAACCTGGCACCATCCCTAAGGTGAAGCATGGTGGTGGCATCATCATGCTGTGGGGATGTTTTTCAGCGGCAGGGACTGGGAGACTAGTCAGGATCGAGGGAAAAATGAATGGAGCAAAGTGCAGAGATCCTTGATGAAAACCTGCTCCAGAGCGCTCAGGACCTCAAACTGGGACGAAGGTTCACCGTCCAACAGGGCAATGACCCTAAGCACATTCTGACAAGTCTCTGAATGTCCTTGAGTGGCCCAGCAAGAGCCCGGACATGAACTTGATCGAACATCTCTGGAGAAACCTGAAAATAGCTGTGCAGCTACGCACCCCCTCCAACATGACAGAGCTTGAGAGGATCTGCTGAGAAGAATGGGAGAAAATACAGTTGTGCAAAGCTTGTAGCGTCATAACCAAGAAGTCTCTGATGTAATCGCTGCCTAAGGTGCTTCAACAAAGTACTGAGTAAAGGGTCTGAATACTTATGTAAATGTGATATTTCAGTTTTTAATTATTTTTTATAAATTAGCAAACATATCTAAACTTGTTTTTGCTCTGTCATTATGGGGTATTGTGTGTAATCAATTTCAGAATAAGGCTGTAACGTAACAAAATGTGATTTGATTTGATTTGATTTTGATTTGAAAACGTCAAGGGGTCTGAATACTTTCTGAAGGCACTGCATATAATATATATTATGATTCTAATTATATTTTTAATTCACACCTGCACTGTTGGAGCTCAGAACTGAAGTGTTTTACTGTAATACATCTGAGACCCTGTGCGTGTGACTAGATAAACATCTGATCTGCTGAATGTGTGTCAGTGTGTCAGCTACATAATGTACTCAGACCTTTTAAAGAAAAAAAAAATACCTTTATTTTACTAGGCAAGTCAGTTAAGAACAAATTCTTATTTTCAATGACGGCCTAGGAACAGTGGGTTAACTGCCTGTTCAGGGGCAGAACGACAGATTTGTACCTTGTCAGCTCGGGGATTCGAACTTGCAACCTTTCGGTTCCTAGTCCAACGCTCTAACCGCTCTAACCACTAGGCAACCCTGCCGCCCCAGACCTACTGGGTCTGCAATGTAATTCATGATTATTGATAAGCTTGATGTTGGTGCTCATCATCGGTCAAGAGGGGCTTTAGATTTTCAACCAGGTCATCAGTAGGTGTGTGTGTGTGTGTGTGTGTGTAGGTAGGTGTAGGTGTGTGTGTGTGCGTGCATCTTATGGCATAGTGGTCCACCTAACAGTTGTTCCCAGGGCAGTGGTTGACCTTTTCATGACCTTGTGGCACGACACCAATTCTATTTTTTAAGATAGAATTGTAAGATTTTTCCATATATCCTGCGTTTTCCTTCCTGATTACCTACATTTTGTAACCCTGAATCTGATTCACTCGTAGTTTAAACCCATCAGACTTCACCCTGGTCCTAGTCTACTCACTTTCAAAGCACTAACAAGTTGGTTACAGCCAGCTGCTGTAGTATTCATTTTTCAATATTCGTATTTATACCTTATTTCTCTCTCTCTCCCTCATACAAGAACGTTATCCCTCCCTCCCTCCTCCCTCCCTCCCTCCCTCCCTCCCTCCCTCCCTCCCTCCCTCCCTCCCTCCCTCCCTCCCTCCCTCCCTCCCTCCCTCCCTCCCTCCCCTACAGAACGGTAGCTCTCTCTCTCTCCCTCCAACAATAATATTAGCTCTTTCTCTCAAAAGAACATTCTCTCTCTCTCTCTCTCTCTCTCTCTCTCTCTCTCCCCAAAATAATTCTCTGTTAAATAAGCACCATCATTCCTCTTGACAGACCCTTAAAATATTCATGCCTGAGATGTTTTGTTTATAATGGGTTCTGACCTTTCGCTGGTGTGGAGTGTGGCTATGGTGATCTATGATGTTCACCATGTCCTGGCCTTAGTGATACAGTGGCAAATGGAAGTCTATACACCCCTTACACAATCTTCACATTTTCCTGCCTTAAAATGAAATAAAATGTATTACATTTGATATATTTCCTACAGATGTACACAACTTACTCCACATATTCAGAGATAAGGCTTAAATATTGCAGTCCAGCAATGGTTTCCCCAAAAATGTACTGAGCTTGTGTAATTTTGACTGTTGCCCTAAGAGTTGTGCAAAGTTGATAGAATCTTATTTAAAATGATAACAGGTTGTAATTGCTGCCAAAGTTGCTTCCACCAAGTATTAACTCTGGGGTGTGAAGACATCTTAGTTTATTTGATTAATTTGGAACATTTTCTATAATTTGTCTTTCACCATGACAATGTGGAGGAGGATGTGTAGATGTGTAGAGTAAAAATCCCTGAAATGTATCCCTTCTCGTTTTAAGGCAGCAAAATGTGAAGACTGTAAAAGGGGTGTGTAGACTTTCAATAGCAGCTGTATATCATATCATGTTCTGGCCAGTTGTTGCTGTTCCATCTCTCCCCTTCTAAAGTCCTGCTGAATTCCCACTAGAATCTCTCCTGGGGGAGATTCAGGAAAGCAGGGGAAATACTGAAACAGCTGTTTTTTCAAAGGAAATGTAGTAGCTTATCAGTGTTCAGTTGTCTCAGTATCAGTAGCAGCATCAATGGGAAATGACAGGGTGAACTCTCGGAACTGATGAGTGTGATTGTTTTGAAAACAGTGCTGTAGGCCTATACTGTTACTGCACTGTACTGGTGGGTATCAATTCTTACATTAGTATGGATGTAGACTTAGTACTAGATGCCCTACTGTATCTAACTAATCCAATAACAACATGTTAGGTATCAACTCTTACATTAGTATGGATGTAGACTTGGTACTAGATGCCCTACTGTATCTAACTAATCCAATAACAACATGTTAGGTATCAACTCTTACATTAGTATGGATGTAGACTTGGTACTAGATGCCCTACTGTATCTAACTAATCCAATAACAACATGTTAGGTATCAACTCTTACATTAGTATGGATGTAGACTCAGTACTGTCATGATAGCAGGGAGCAGTTTCAGTATGGTTTCCTGCCCACTTGTTTAACTGTTGTCATGATAGCAGGGAGCAGTTTCAGTATGGTTTCCTGCCCACTTGTTTAACTGTTGTCATGATAGCAGGGAGCAGTTTCAGTATGGTTTCCTGCCCACTTGTTTAACTGTTGTCATGATAGCAGGGAGCAGTTTCAGTATGGTTTCCTGCCCACTTGTTTAACTGTTGTCATGATAGCAGGGAGCAGTTTCAGTATGGTTTCCTGCCCACTTGTTTAACTGTTGTCATGATAGCAGGGAGCAGTTTCAGTATGGTTTCCTGCACACTTGTTTAACTGTTGTCGTGATAGCAGGGAGCAGTTTCAGTATGGTTTCCTGCACACTTGTTTAACTGTTGTCGTGATAGCAGGGAGTAGTTTCAGTATGGTTTCCTCCCCACTTGTTTAACTGTTGTCATGATAGCAGGGAGCAGTTTCAGTATGGTTTCCTGCCCACTTGTTTAACTGTTGTCGTGATAGCAGGGAGCAGTTTCAGTATGGTTTCCTCCCCACTTGTTTAACTGTTGTCATGATAGCAGGGACAGTTTCAGATGGTCCCTGCCCACTTGTTTAACTGTTGTCCTAGAGCTCTGAAATGCAATGCGCTATGGTTTCCTGCCCACTTGTTTAACTGTTGTCACGAGCAGTTTAGTATTTTTAAAACTTGTTTAACTGTTCATGTCATGATAGCAGGGACAGTTTCTTGGTTTTGAACTTGTTTAACTGTTGTTGTGATAGCAGCCACTGAGTCAGATGGTTTTTAAAATGTTTAACTGTTGTCATGATAGCAGGGAGCAAAGCATGTTTAACTGTTGTCATGATAGCAGGGAGCTAGTTTCTGATGGCATGCAACACTTGTTTAACTGTTGGGGATGATAGCAAAATAGTTTCAGTATGGTTTCCGCCCCACTTGTTTAACTGTTGTCAATAAAATATAAAACAGTTTCATTATGGTTTTGCCCATGTTTAACTGTTTCTTGGCACACTTGTTTAACTTGATGTCCCTTGTTTAACTGTTGTCATGATAGCAGGGTCAGTTTCAGTATTTTTGCCCACTTGTTTAAATGGTCATGATAGCAGGGAGCAGTTTCAGTATGGTTTCGACTTGTTTAACTGTTATGAAGACTGTTGATACTTGTTTAACTGTTGTCATGATAAGGGAATAGTTTCAGTATGGTTTCCGTCACTTGTTTAACTGTTGTCATGAAGGGAGCAGTTTCAGTATGGTTTCCACAAAACACTTGTTTACCTTTCTAATGCAGGGACAGTTTTATGGTTTACTGCCCACTTGTTTAACTGTTGTAATGATAGCAGGGAGCAAAAATCATCACTTGTTTAACTGTTGTCATGATAGCAGGGAGTAAATGGTTTTCCCACTTGTTTAACTTGAGCAGTTTCAGTATGGTTTCTGCCCACTTGTTTAACTGTTGTCATGAAAGCAGGGAGACAAGTTTCAGTATGGTTTCCTGCCCACTTGTTTAACTGTTGTCGGATGATAGCAAGAATCAGTTTCAGAATCAAATGAGAATGGTTTCTGCCCATCCTGTTTAACTGCTGTAGGTACTGCAACCTCGGCCTCACTTGTTTAACTGTTGTCGTGATAGCAGGGGAGGTTTCAGTATGGTTTCCCCACTTGTTTAACTGTTGTCGCATGGATAGTTTCAGTATTTTTCCACTTGTTTCTCCAGTGATCATGGTTTCCTCCCCACTTGTTTAACTGTTGTTCTGTGATAGCAGGGGAGTTTCAGATGGTTTTACTTGTTTAACAGTTGTTTGGTTTCAGTATGGTTTCCCCCCACTTGTTTAACTGTTGTCATGATAGCATATGGCACTTGTTTAACTGTTGTCGTGATAGCAGGGAGCAGTTTCAGTATGGTTTCCTGGCCTTGTTTAACTGTTGTCATGATAAATGTTCAGTATGGTTTCCTGCCCACTTGTTTAACTTTTTAACAGTATTGCCCACTTGTTTAACTGTTGTCATGATAAAAGTAGGGTTGTCGTGATAGCAGGGAGCAGTTTCAGTATGGTTTCCTGCCCACTTGTTTAACTGTTGTCATGATAGCAGGGAGCAGTTTCAGTATGGTTTCCTGCCCACTTGTTTAACTGTTGTCGTGATAGCAGGGAGCAGTTTCAGTATGGTTTCCTCCCCACTTGTTTAACTGTTGTCGTGATAGCAGGGAGTAGTTTCAGTATGGTTTCCTGCCCACTTGTTTAACTGTTGTCGTGATAGCAGGGAGTAGTTTCAGTATGGTTTCCTGCCCACTTGTTTAACTGTTGTCTGATTGCAGTTTCAGTATGGTTTCCTCCCCACTTGTTTAACTGTTGTCATGATAGCAGGGAGCAGTTTCAGTATGGTTTCCTGCCCACTTGTTTAACTGTTGTCATGATAGCAGGGAGCAGTTTCAGTATGGTTTCCTGCCCACTTGTTTAACTGTTGTCGTGATAGCAGGGAGCAGTTTCAGTATGGTTTCCTCCCCACTTGTTTAACTGTTGTCATGATAGCAGGGAGTAGTTTCAGTATGGTTTCCTGCCCACTTGTTTAACTGTTGTCGTGATAGCAGGGAGCAGTTTCAGTATGGTTTCCTGCCCACTTGTTTAACTGTTGTCATGATAGCAGGGAGCAGTTTCAGTATGGTTTCCTCCCCACTTGTTTAACTGTTGTCATGATAGCAGGGAGCAGTTTCAGTATGGTTTCCTCCCCACTTGTTTAACTGTTGTCATGATAGCAGGGAGCAGTTTCAGTATGGTTTCCTGCCCACTTGTTTAACTGTTGTCATGATAGCAGGGAGTAGTTTCAGTATGGTTTCCTCCCCACTTGTTTAACTGTTGTCATGATAGCAGGGAGCAGTTTCAGTATGGTTTCCTCCCCACTTGTTTAACTGTTGTCATGATAGCAGGGAGTAGTTTCAGTATGGTTTCCTCCCCACTTGTTTAACTGTTGTCGTGATAGCAGGGAGCAGTTTCAGTATGGTTTCCTCCCCACTTGTTTAACTGTTGTCATGATAGCAGGGAGTAGTTTCAGTATGGTTTCCTCCCCACTTGTTTAACTGTTGTCGTGATAGCAGGGAGCAGTTTCAGTATGGTTTCCTGCCCACTTGTTTAACTGTTGTCGTGATAGCAGGGAGCAGTTTCAGTATGGTTTCCTGCCCACTTGTTTAACTGTTGTCATGATAGCAGGGAGCAGTTTCAGTATGGTTTCCTCCCCACTTGTTTAACTGTTGTCATGATAGCAGGGAGCAGTTTCAGTATGGTTTCCTCCCCACTTGTTTAACTGTTGTCATGATAGCAGGGAGCAGTTTCAGTATGGTTTCCTGCCCACTTGTTTAACTGTTGTCATGATAGCAGGGAGCAGTTTCAGTATGGTTTCCTCCCCACTTGTTTAACTGTTGTCATGATAGCAGGGAGCAGTTTCAGTATGGTTTCCTGCCCACTTGTTTAACTGTTGTCGTGATAGCAGTATGGTTTCCTGCCCACTTGTTTAACTGTTGTCAGTATGGTTTCCTGGTTTCCTGCCCACTTGTTTAACTGTTGTCGTGATAGCAGGGAGTAGTTTCAGTATGGTTTCCTGCCCACTTGTTTAACTGTTGTCATGATAGCAGGGAGTAGTTTCAGTATGGTTTCCTCCCCACTTGTTTAACTGTTGTCATGATAGCAGGGAGTAGTTTCAGTATGGTTTCCTGCCTACTTTTTTAACTGTTGTTGATTCATTGTCGGTTAGTTGTTTGTTTACACAAATCAATGTAAAGGTATGTTGGCTGTGTGTTATCACAGCCCAGGGAATTGTCCTGTTATATCCCTGTGGAAGGAAAAGGGTCCATGTGAAAACTCCCCCCTGGACTTTCTGAATCCTCTTTATATTGTTGCCACAGCATTCTTTTCAAAGAACAGGAAACTGCAGAGTAACACTCGCAGAGTAACACTCGGTCTCCCATTGTCACTCGGTCTCCCATTGTCACTCGGTCTCCCATTGTCACTCGGTCTCCCATTGTCACTCGGTCTCCCATTGTCACTCGGTCTCCCATTGTCACTCGGCCTCCCATTGTCACTCGGTCTCCCATTGTCACTCGGCCTCCCATTGTCACTCGGTCTCCCATTGTCACTCGGTCTCCCATTGTCACTCGGTCTCCCATTGTCACTCGGTCTCCCATTGTCAAGATATTAAAGAAAAGCACAATAGGAAAAAAGACGTTATTGGCCGTACCTTCTAAAACATTTGACAAACGTTTCTCCTCACGAGCAATATTGGGTCCATATTCATGATTCTTCTCAGAGTAAGAGTGCTGATCTAGGATCAGGTCCCCCCTGTCCATATAAATCTTATTCATTATGATTTAAAAGGCACATCAGTTCCTAGACCAGCACTCTTTCTTGAGACGCTGCATTAATACGTGCCCAGAACTTTCCCAAATGCTCAAAGAAGAGCCAACTGTGTCTAACTGAATTCACTTTTGAGTAGAATGGAATAGAAAAAAATAGAAGTGGTTGCACCGTCCAAAACCTTTTAAGAACTTCGTCATCAGTTTCACTTCACGCAGTTCAGAATGTTCCCAAATGTTCAACGTAGAGCCCAACAGCATCTAACTAACTTCACTCCAGAAGTCTCCGAAGTCACTCTTCCTTGATTAGATGTGGTAGTCCAAGGCTCTTGGCCCCCAGTGGTAATTTTAGTTAATTGCTGGGGGATAATTACACCTCCAATGTACATCAGGTTACGTCAATCTGGATTAAGAGCTGCCATGGTTTTGACCTGTAATCTGGTGCGGTGACTCAATGGTGAATTAGGAGCAGCTGTAGCCAGCTGGAGACAATCATTGTCACCCCACAGCTGCTCTCTTTATCTCAACCTTTTTTCTCTCTCTCTCTCTCTCTCTTTCTCTCTCTCTCTCTCTCCCCCCACCCAGCTAATCTCTTTATCTCAACATTTTTTTCTCTCTCTCTTCTCAGCATTTTTTTCTCTCTTTCTCTCTTATAGCAGCAGGCCAATGGCCCCCAACACTGCACATTGGCTATGCTAAGATATCTTAATTTAGTTTGATTCTATGTTGTTTCAAAAGGTCCATCCAATTGGGAATGGACATCAATTCAACATCTATTCCATGTTGGTTTAACGTAATTTTGTTGAAATAACGTGGGAACAACATTGAATCAACCAGTGTGTACCCAGTGGGATGTCAATATTCATGCAGGTAGAAACTCTAGTCATTGAAGTGGTTGCAATTCCATATTTGACACATTGCTCTGTGGCCTAGCTGTGTTACATTTCTCCACAGTACGTTTCATTCACATCTCTCTGCGATTCACCCCCTCCGTTGTCCTAGAAATGTTTGGCAACCGTATTGGGCTAATATCCTCCGTCAGAGATGGCTAATTTTACCCGGTGGCCTAGATGGGGTGTTGAGCGTTCAGTGGCAGACTGGTTGTAGTAGAGGCACAGTGTTGAAGGGAAATAAAAGGGACAGATTTGAGGCAGCCAGCCCAGGGGACAGACCAGCTAATGGGGGAAAGCCATGTGGGCTCCCCCCTGGAGTGATATGACTGTATTAGGTAAGTAGGTGGGTAGGTGGTGTGCTGGTATAATGGAAATGGTTTCGAACCATGCTTGCATGATATGTATCCTTGTCTGAGACCTGTAGATTTGCGTTGGACCGAATGTCCAATTTTGTGGAGTGTTTCATTCCTCTGCACCTGTGATGCTTTGTCAGGTGTGTCGATGGCTATCCTACTCTGATTTGACTATCACTATTTATTTATTTGTATTTATTTTTTATTTAACCTTTATTTAACTAGGCAAGTCAGTTAAGAACAAATTATTATTTACAATGACGGCCTACCAAAAGGCAAAAGGCCTCCTGCGGGGACGGGGGCTGGGAATAAAAATATAATTATAGGACAAAACACACATCAGGACAAGAGAGACACCACAACACTCATAAAGAGACCTAAGACAACATAGCATGGCAGCAACACCTGACAACACAGCATGGCAGCAACATCACATGACAACAACATAGTAGCAGCACAACAGGCAGCAGCACAGCATGGTAGCAGCACAAAACATGTTACAAACATTGGGCACAGACAACAGCACAAAGGCAAGAAGGTAGAGACAATAATACATCACGCCAAGCAGCCACAGCTGTCAGTAAGTGTCCATGATCGAGTCTTTGAATGAAGGGGTGGAGATAAAACTGTCCAGTTTGAGTGTTTTTTGCAGCTCGTTCCAGTCGCTCGCTGCAGCGAACTGAAAAGAGGAGCGACCCAGTGATATGTGTGCTTTGGGGACCTTTAACAGAATGTGACTGGCAGAACGGGTGTTGTATGTGGAGGATGAGGCCTGCAGTAGTTATCTCAGATAAGGGGGAGTGAGGCCTAAGGGTTTTTTATAAATAAGCATCAACCAGTGGGTCTTGCAACAGGTATACAGAGATGATCAGTTTACAGAGGAGTATAGAGTGCAGTGATGTGTCCTATAAGGAGCATTGATGTCAAATCTGATTGCCGAATGGTAAAGAACATCTAGCCGCTCAAGAGCACCCTTACCTGCCGATCTCCGTAGTCTAGCATGGGTAGGATGGTCATCTGAATCAGGGTTAGTTTGGCATCTGGGGAGAAAGAGGAGTGATTACGATAGAGGAAACCAAGTCTAGATTTAACTTTAGCCTGCAGCTTTGAAATGTGCTGACAGAAAGACAATGTGCCGTCTAGCCATACTCCCAAGTACTTGGTGATTACCTCAAGCTCTAAACCATCAGAGGTAGTAATCACACCTGTGGGGAGAGGGGCATTCTTCTTACCAAACCACATGACCTTTGTTTTGGAAGTGTTCAGAACAAGGTTAAGGGCAGAGAAAGCTTGTTGGATACTAAGAAAGCTTTGTTGTAGAATGCTTAACACAAAATCCAGGGAGGGGCCAGCTGAGTAAAAGACTATCATCTACATATAAATGGATGAGAGAGCTTCCTACTGCCTGAGCTATGTTGTTGATGTAAATTGAGAAGACTGTGGGACCTAGGATCGAGCCTTGGTGTACTCCCTTGGTGACAGGCAGTGGCTGAGACAGCAGATGTTCTGACTTTATACACTGCGCTCTTTGAGAGAGGTAGTTAGTAAACCAGGCCAAAGACCCCTCAGAGACACCAATACCCCTTAGCTGGCCCACAAGAATGGAATGATCTACCGTATCAAAGCTTTGGCCAAGTCAATAAAAATAGCAGCACAACATTACTTAGTGTCACGATCATTGTATGGAGTAGACCAAAGCACAGCGTGGTTAGAATACATTCTTCTTTATTGCAGGAAGAACACTTAAACAAAACGATAAGACGACCGTGACTGCTAACGTGCAACATAACATAGACAATAACCCACGAAATACCCAAAGAAGATGGCTGCCTAAATATGGTTCCCAATCAGAGACAACGATAAACACCTCCCTCTAATTGAGAACCAATCTAGGCAACCATAGACCTACATAAACACCTAGAGGGTAAACAACCCCATAAATCTACAAAACCCCTAGACAGTACAAAAACCCTAGCTGAGACAAAAACACACATACCACCCTCGTCACACCCTGACCTAACCAAAATATATAAAGAAAACAACGAATACAGGGCGTGACACTTAGAATCATTTAACACCTTTAAGGTTGCAGTGACACATTCATAATCTGAGCAGAAACCAGATTGCATACCAGAGAGAATACTATAGACATCAAGAAAGCCAGTCAGTTGATTATTGACACGTTTTTCCAACGCTTTTTATAAACAGGTTAAAATAGAAATTGGCCTATAACAGTTAGGATCAGCTTGATCTCCTCCTTTAAATAAAGGGTGCACCGTGGCTGCCCTCCAAGCAATGGGAACCTCCCCCGAGAGGAGAGACAGATTAAAAGGTCAGAGATAGGCTTGGCGAAGATAGGGGCTGCAACCTTAAAGAAGAAAGGATCTAAACCATCTGACCCAGATGTTTTTTTGGGGTCAAGTTTAAGGAGCTCCTTTAGCACCTCAGACTCAGTGACCGACTGCAGGGAGAAACTTTGTAGTGCGGGCTTCTAAACTAATAATGGATCACAGTTATATAGCTTTTATTTACACATTGTACTATATGTCAAAGGATGTAAGATACTCTATGGCAAGGTAACATTCTGTACCCTGTCCACCACCAATACTGTAGAGGGCCTAACTGAAAGCATGTTTGAAAAGTAGGCTAGCTAACCCTACTGACACAGACACAGGCAGTGCCATGCAGCAAAGTCTGCACTAGAAAACTCAATGGGCAGAACTTCCTTTGAGAAAGTGGGTCTGTGGTAGCTTATTGGTTCATTGCAGTCCCTTAGATTTCACTCCTACTGCAACAGTGATACACGCCGTGTCTTCGACAGCACTGTTGATCTAGCAGTTTTGCTGACTGCAGCGCTGTGTGTTTTGTGTCCCAACTATCTACACAGTGCACCCCCCCTGCTACTGTACATTGTTGTGTTGATTTGCTGGCCCATTGGTTTCATAAGGTTAGTGGGTGGTACTGTGTGAATACTGGCCCATTGGTTGCATAAGGTTAGTGGGTGGTACTGTGTGAATACAGACTACGGCACTGTCATTGACGGTGTTGTCATAATGGTTAGTGATGACAAATACACACTGCCAGTGTATTGTGACTAATATGTATGGAAATTGGAACAGTATTCAAAATGTCAGGGTTGATGTGAAGTCCATTCGTTTGATGACGGGAATCTTCCTCCTCAAATTGAATCATCGGTAGAGAGTGGATAGTTTTTGTGCCAAAGGGCTTGGATGTTGCTTTGGGGGCCTATTCACCCTGTTCTATGCTGCTGCTGTGGTTGGCCCTACTGTACAGTAGCTTCTGCTATTCTGGGAGCTTAGCAGCAGCTGGTGTGTCTATGGCCATGCTTCCTCTGTCTCCGTCTCCGCTGATGTTACGCTGTCATCAACCCCCAGTGCTCGAGGGTGAAGTTTGCCCTAGCTACTGATCTAGGATCAGCTTCCCCTCCCACAATCCTCACATTAACCATTTGTGGGGGAAATGCAAAACTGACCCAAGCTCAGCGTCTAGGGGTAACTTCTCCCTACACCCATCGACCCCCAGCTGACACAGCTATGACACAGTATTCATTTTGCCTAGGGGATAACACACTACCCAAGCCTGAGCGTGAACTGTGAGACAAATAGATTTTTTGCAGTTGATTGCTGAGTGGGCTGATTGCACAATGTTTCGGTTGGTTTCACTTAACAAGGAAACTGTGACTAAGTTTGCACTACAGCCGTGATAGGCCTACGGTGTTTCATCATCAACCAATCTGGGTGAGTTTCCTGAAAACCTTGTTTGGTGGGCAATGTACGTATATGTGTGAACGAACAAAATGTGTGAAATGAAGCACTTTGTTGTTCTACAGGAGATGTGGGTAGTCTGGGTCGTCAAAATAAATTGAGAATCATATTAGCTACAAGGCTTTCAGGAAACTGGCAACTGAATGATAAGCACACAGCTGTCTGTTGACCTTTAGGCCAAGACTCCACTTTGACAACTTTGACTTAGCTTTTGAGCTGTTCTTGAAAGAAAAGCCTTTCTCCCACAGATTTCTTCTGCAGTGTGGTAGATAAACTCATTCAGATGACTCGGTCAAGGCTTGCATGCACACAAACACTTGTACACACACAAACACTTGTACACACACAAACACATGTACACACACACAAACACATGTACACACACACAAACACACAAACACATGTACACACACGAACACTTGTACACACACAAACACATGTACACACACAAACACATGTACACACACGAACACTTGTACACACACAAACACATGTACACACACAAAAACACACAAACACATGTACACACACATTCGCTTTCAAGAACTGAACCAGTCAGTGGTTGTTATTGTTCCTGTAATGAATGACCGTAGTCGTTTCAGCTGACAACCCCCAGGCTTGTAGAACACAGAGTGTTCCCTGAGCGGAAACCTTGTAAAATCACAGTTCAGCCCTGTACTGCATAAATACTACAGCCACAGTGTCACAGTTCAGCCCTGTACTGCATAAATACTACAGCCACAGTGTCACAGTTCAGCCCTGTACTGCATAAATGCTACAGCCACAGTATCACAGTTCAGCCCTGTACTGCATAAATACTACAGCCACAGTGTCACAGTTCAGCCCTGTACTGCATAAATGCTACAGCCACAGTGTCACAGTTCAGCCCTGTACTGCATAAATACTACAGCCACAGTGTCACAGTTCAGCCCTGTACTGCATAAATGCTACAGCCACAGTGTCACAGTTCAGCCCTGTACTGCATAAATACTACAGCCACAGTGTCACAGTTCAGCCCTGTACTGCATAAATACTACAGCCACAGTGTCACAGTTCAGCCCTGTACTGCATAAATACTACAGCCACAGTGTCACAGTTCAGCCCCGTACTGCATAAATACTACAGCCACAGTGTCACAGTTTAGCCCTGTACTGCATAAAGACTACAGCCACAGTGTCACAGTTCAGCCCTGTACTGCATAAATACTACAGCCACAGTGTCACAGTTCAGCCCCGTACTGCATAAATACTACAGCCACAGTGTCACAGTTTAGCCCTGTACTGCATAAAGACTACAGCCACAGTGTCACAGTTCAGCCCTGTACTGCATAAATACTACAGCCACAGTGTCACAGTTCAGCCCTGTACTGCATAAATACTACAGCCACAGTGTCACAGTTCAGCCCTGTACTGCATAAATACTACAGCCACAGTGTCACAGTTCAGCCCTGTACTGCATAAATACTACAGCCACAGTGTCACAGTTCAGCCCTGTACTGCATAAATACTACAGCCACAGTGTCACAGTTCAGCCCTGTACTGCATAAATGCTACAGCCACAGTGTCACAGTTCAGCCCTGTACTGCATAAATACTACAGCCACAGTGTCACAGTTCAGCCCTGTACTGCATAAATACTACAGCCACAGTGTCACAGTTCAGCCCTGTACTGCATAAATACTACAGCCACAGTGTCACAGTTCAGCCCCGTACTGCATAAATACTACAGCCACAGTGTCACAGTTTAGCCCTGTACTGCATAAAGACTACAGCCACAGTGTCACAGTTCAGCCCTGTACTGCATAAATACTACAGCCACAGTGTCACAGTTCAGCCCCGTACTGCATAAATACTACAGCCACAGTGTCACAGTTTAGCCCTGTACTGCATAAAGACTACAGCCACAGTGTCACAGTTCAGCCCTGTACTGCATAAATACTACAGCCACAGTGTCACAGTTCAGCCCTGTACTGCATAAATACTACAGCCACAGTGTCACAGTTCAGCCCTGTACTGCATAAATACTACAGCCACAGTGTCACAGTTCAGCCCTGTACTGCATAAATACTACAGCCACAGTGTCACAGTTCAGCCCTGAATACTGACTCACAGCCACCAACTTCTGCACCCAAGAAAAGGACACAAGCTGGTGTGAATCAGTGGTTGCCTTCCAAATGTCACCCTATTCCCTATTTAGTGCTCTACATTTGACCAGTGCCCAATAGGGTCTGGTTAAAAGCAGTGCGTCCTATATAGGGAATAGGTTGCCATTCGGGATGCACACAGTCTCTGATGTCCAGAGCCTGACAAATTCAACTGGGATATTGTCAGGTGTTATCGATGGCACATAGTTTTGTGAACTCTGAGGATCAGTTCAGTAACTCTGGCCATGAAGAGCTACGATTGTGCAGGCTTTTGTTCCAGCCATGCATTAACACACCTGATTCAACAAATCAAGACATTGATTTGGAGGCCAGTTCTGCCATATGTCTCTGGTTAGTGTCAAATCACTGAATCAGGAGGAGCCTGTCTGTCTGTCTGTCCATCTGTCTTATCTGTTATTAGCCAGTGCTGTGGCGTTGTGCCTGTGCCTTGTAGGACACATTAGCACCATTATATTTAGCCACCTGATGACAGAGTGGCATGCTGCTTTTTGTCCTCGCTAATTTGTGTGACATCACTCGTCATTCGCAGTGTTAGTGTGAAACCAGCCTACTTTTAGGAAAAAGAAACACCAAGTTCAAGGTTTATTTCCCTGTATTTGTTTCAGATAATGTTAGTGCTCTGAAGTGAAACTCAAAAAATGGTATGTGAGGATGAGGAGCGTGCACTTCTCTGGTAAAAGAGCATTTCACTGCTGGTTGATGTTCACACTTTTAGCTACCGTACAGTCCTACACTGTTGCAGTTAGCTAGTGGAGGTTTTTCTGTAGCACTTATTATAGTGAGACCTGGGTTCAAATAATATTCCAAATACTTTAGCTGTTCTTTATTGAGCTTGCCTGGTGCGATGGAACCAATTGAAAAGTCCCAAAAGTGCAAACCCCCCCCCTCTGGCTTTCACTAAAAGTATTACTATTTCAAATAGCATTTGAATCCAGGTCTGCAGTAGCCTACTCCTTCCAGAGGTAGGATGTCTGAGAAGCAAGGCTACACGCCAGACAGTACCTCTTAGCACCTTTTTTTATATCTAGAATCTTAAAGGGTTCTTCGGCTGTTCCATAGGAGAACCCATTGAAGAACCCTTTTTGTTCCAGGTAGAACCCTTTTGGGTTCCATGTATGACCCATTCAACAGAGGGAACCAAAAAGGGAGAAAGACACAAAGAGAAGAGTAGGGGTTCTCCTATGGGGACAGCCGAAGAACCCTTTTTCTAAGAGTGTGACGATGTAGTCATTTCCTTCCCATTGTGTGGTAAGGAGTAAAGGCTATCACAGTTTCCTCAGTCATGTAGATGTACAGAGAAAGGCATCTTGTGGTTTGTGTCGTCCAGCAGCTAGAGCCTCTGATCCCGGTACACATACTGTATGTCAGAGTCGACATGGGTTAGAATCTTAAGACAAAATACATTCTACACTTCTACACATGTTATGACATGCTGGTTTTGGAATTGAAACAGGGTCCCCCATCAGTGTGGCGTACATAGTATTTGTTTATATTTTACTGTGTAAGGTACAGAGCAGTGGAGGCTGCTGAGGGGAGGACGGCTCAAAATAATGTCTGGGATGGAGTGAATGGAATGGTATCCAAAAAGTGTGTTTGATACCATTCCATTAACTCAATTCCAACCATTATTTTGAGCCGTCCTCCCCTCAGAAACCTCCACTGGTACTGAGTGCTTTATGTGTATGGTGTTTTCTTCAGTACATACATTTGTAGGCTGCTTAACTTACCCTGTCCCATGGCTTAACCTACCCTGTCCCATGGCTTAACTTACCCTGTGCCATGGCTTAACTTACCCTGTCCCATGGCTTAACTCACCCTGTCCCATGGCTTAACCTACCCTGTCCCATGGCTTAACCCACCCTGTCCCATGGCTTAACTTACCCTGTCCCATGGCTTAACTTACCCTGTCCCATGGCTTAACTTACCCTGTCCCATGGATTAACCTACCCTGTCCCATGGCTTAACTTACCCTGTCCCATGGCTTAACTCACCCTGTCCCATGGCTTAACTTACCCTGTCCCATGGCTTAACTTACCCTGTCCCATGGCTTAACTTACCCTGTCCCATGGCTTAACCTACTCTGTCCCATGGCTTAACTTACCCTGTCCCATGGCTTAACTTACCCTGTCCCATGGCTTAACTCACCCTGTCCCATGGCTTAACTCACCCTGTCCCATGGCTTAACTTACCCCATACCCAGGATCATTTTTGTGAAGTGATCAGTTTTTTTGGACAAGCTATGTTTTCAAAACTAATGTTCACATGAATTCTGATTATATCCAGAAATACAGTATGTGTATATACAGTGCCTTGCGAAAGTATTCGGCCCCCTTGAACTTTGCGACCTTTTGCCACATTTCAGGCTTCAAACATAAAGATATAAAACTGTATTTTATCAGACCTGAACCCAATCGAGAATCTGTGGAAAGAACTGAAAATTGCTGTTCACAAATGCTCTCCATCCAACCTCACTGAGCTCGAGCTGTTTTGCAAGGAGGAATGGGAAAAATTTCAGTCTCTCGATGTGCAAAACTGATAAAGACATACCCCAAGCGACTTACCTGCCTGGTGTGTTCCTTGTTCTTCATGATGCTCTCTGCGCTTTTGTGGAGCTTCGCAACAAAAGGTGGCGCTACAAAGTATTAACTTAAGGGGGCTGAATAATTTTGCACGGCCAATTTTTCAGTTTTTGATTTGTTAAAAAAGTTTGAAATATCCAATAAATGTCGTTCCACTTCATGATTGTGTCCCACTTGTTGTTGATTCTTCACAAAAAAATACAGTTTTATATCTTTATGTTTGAAGCCTGAAATGTGGCAAAAGGTTGCAAAGTTCAAGGGGGCCGAATACTTTCGCAAGGCACTGTATCTTAGTTAGGAAGAATGCTATATTTCCCTTGACGGAGTGATACTGAATGTAATTTTTTTAAAACTTGGCCTCCCGGGTGGCGCAGTGGTTAAGGGCGCTGTACTGCAGAGCTAGGTGTGCCACCAGAGACTCTGGGTTCGCACAATTGGCCTAGCGTCGTCTGGGTTAGGGAGGGTTTGGCCAGAAGGGAAATCCTTGTCTCATCGCGCACCAGCGACTCCTGTGGCGGGCCGGGCACAGTGCGCGCTAACCAAGGTTGCCAGGTGCACTGTGCTTCCTCCGACACATTGGTGCGGCTGGCTTCTGGGTTGAATGGCGCTGTGTTAAGAAGCAGTGCGGCTTGGTTGGGTTGTGTATCGGAGGACGCATGACTTTCAACCTTCGTCTCTCCCGAGCCCGTACGGGAGTTGTAGCGATGAGACAAGATAGTAGCTACTAAACAATTGGATACCACGAAATTGGGGAGAAAAAGGGGTACAAAATAAATAAATAGATTTTTACTTATCCCACTCTCCCCTAAATGTCTGTGTCTTTTCCATAAAACCTCCATTACACAGTTCTTCTCCATAAAACCCATGTTACATCAAAGTTCCATTATCTGCTGTTCTAGGTGCTGTGTTCCACCTCCAGAGGTCAGGGGTCAGGTATATAGTGTCCTGGGTGGAAGTTGTCTTCAGGCTACAGTACTTACCCTCCTCACATCTATATCAGTGTCCGGTCTTCACAAAAAGGAGAGATGTAGAGAGAGTGTGGGAAGGTTTTTCCAGCTCTGTTGCCTCTCAACCTAAAATAATTTGGCATGGTAGTACATTCACATGCTCCAACACATATCACCTCTATTGGATAGTGGCAAACGTAGAATTATTGTTTAGTGTCAAACGTAGAATTATTGGTTAGTGTCAAACGTAGAATTATTGGTTAGTGACAAACGTAGAATTATTGGTTAGTGTCAAACGTAGAATTATTGGTTAGTGACAAACGTAGAATTATTGGTTAGTGACAAACGTAGAATTATTGGTTAGTGTCAAACGTAGAATTATTGGTTAGTGACAAACGTAGAATTATTGGTTAGTGACAAACGTAGAATTATTGGTTAGTGACAAATGTAGAATTATTGGTTAGTGACAAATGTAGAATTATTGGTTAGTGACAAACGTAGAATTATTGGTTAGTGTCAAACGTAGAATTATTGGTTAGTGTCAAACGTAGAATTATTGGTTAGTGACAAACGTAGAATTATTGGTTAGTGACAAACGTAGAATTATTGGTTAGTGGCAAACGTAGAATTATTGGTTAGTGGCAAACGTAGAATTATTGGTTAGTGACAAACGTAGACGTTGTCCTTTCCTCAGCCTACTAACCCTCCCTCCCTGCATGGATAAGTTACAATTACACCTAAGTGTTAGGATTCACCCCTTAGTGTCTTAGCAGAACAGAGTCAGGGGGATATTTCTGCAGTGATGCATACTGGTGTGTCTTGTCCTTTAGCAGCGCCTGGGTTTTTAGCTCTCTGACTGGTCTTCAAGGAGCTCAAAGTTCTGGACGTCTCTTTGACCGGTCTTCAAGGAGCTCAAAGTTCTGGACTTCTCTTTGACTGGTCTTCAAGGAGCTCAAAGTTCTGGACTTCTCTTTGACCGGTCTTCAAGGAGCTCAAAGTTCTGGACTTCTCTCTGACTGGTCTTCAGGGAGCTCAAAGTTCTGGACTTCTCTCTGACTGGTCTTCAGGGAGCTCAACGTTCTGGACTTCTCTCTGCCTGGTCTTCAAGGAGCTCAAAGTTCTGGACTTCTCTCTGACTGGTCTTCAAGGAGCTCAAAGTTCTGGACTTCTCTTGGACCGGTTTTCAGGGACCTCAAAGTTCTGGACATCTCTCTGACTGGTCTTCAAGGAGCTCAAAGTTCTGGACTTCTCTCTGACTGGTCTTCAAGGAGCTCAAAGTTCTGGACTTCTCTCTGACCTTCGTGGCTCAGCTGTTAGCCTACTTTTTAAGGAATTAGCCTACTGTACTGTACTAAATTTCCATCCATCCAAATTTTTCAAAATCCATCCTAAATTTTCTTATCACTGCCAAAGGAATGGTCTCTCTCTGCTTCAGAACTTAACTCCTTAGATTGACACCCAAGCTAACACATTTTGTTTCCCACAACGTTACAGGGAAGTTGTTTTTCAAATAACCAAAGGAGAACCTTTAGGCAATGCTATGGGAACGTTTAGTGTTAGCAGTCTTTTAAAACAAATGAGCCTGCCTGGTAGTGTCCCTGTCTGTTTGTGCTTTATTCCTCTCAGTGTGTGGTCATTCCCTGATTGATGACCTTTAATATGGGACCTATTTAGTAGGTTGTCATGACAAAGGTGTGCTGTATGACTTGACGATGATTAAAGAGTTGGCTAAATTATGTACAGTAGGAGACCACGTTAAAACCAAATGGTGAAACAGTTTCCTCTGGGGCTTGTAATCGGCTATCTTATTACAGTATTATTGTGTTGTTTGTGCTCTCCATAGCATGTATCTGCTACCAACCAACACATCTTTCTTTATAGTCATATATGGCACCACTTGAGCATGTTTTATGTAAATGGTTTCAGTAAAACACAGCCCATTAAGAATGACCATCTCCCGATTCAATTTGTGAGCCATCAGACAAGGTACATGTAGATTACAGGAGGTTGGTGGCACCTTAATTTGGGAGGACGGGCTCGTGGTAATGGCTGGAGCAGAATAAGTGGAATGGTGTCAACTACTATGTGTTTGATGCCATTCCATTTGTTCAGTTCCAGACATTATTATGAGCCTCCTCCCCTCAGCAGCCTCTTGTGATGTAGATTCAGACTGATACACTCTGACCTGCTGCAGGGGGGGA